>NW_022196901.1:5206691-5208541 GCF_008632895.1 Mastomys coucha
GTCTAGAAATGTGTATGGAGGTGGCCTGCTGGGCACTGAGAGGTAGGGGGCACCTCAGTGATAATATCACCACGAGCATGTTTTGAAGACAATTGAAAAAAGGCCTCAGTCAGATTGGCCTGTGGTCAGATCCATGAGAGATTGTCTCAAGTGATAATTGTAGAGGGAATTCCTTGTCTCTACAACTCCTTCCATGGGTATTTTGTTCCCCCTTTTAAGAAGGAACAAAGTATCCATACTTTTCTTCCTTCTTCTTGAGTTTCTTGTGGTTTGTGATTTGTACTTTGTGTGTTCTGCTCGTCAAGGCTAATATCACTTATCAGAGAGTGCATACCATATGTGTTCCTTTGTGATTGGGTTACCTCACTCAGGATGATATTCTCCAGGTCCATCCACTTCCCCAAGAATTTCATAAATTCAGTGTTTTTAATAGCTGAGGAGTACTCCATTGTGTAGATATATCAAATTTTCTGAATCCATTCCTCTGTTGAGGCACATCTGTGTTGTTTTCAGTTTCTGGCTTATAAATAAGGCTGCTATGAACATAGTGGAGCATGTGTCCTTATTACACGTTGGAGCATCTTCTGGGTATATGCCCAGGAGAGGTATAGCTGGCTCCTCTGGTAGTACTATGTCCAATTTCCAGAGGAACCGCCAAACTGATTTCCAGAGTGGTTGTACCAGCTTGCAATTCCACCAGTAATGAAGGATGTTCGTATTTCTCCACAACCTCACCAGCATCTGCTGCCACCTGAGTTTTTTAACCTAGCCATTCTGACTGGTGCGAGTTGGAATCTCAGGTTGTTTGATTTGCATTTCCCTGATGACTAACTGATGCTGAACATTGGTTGCCATTTTGTCCTATTAACAGTGTCTTTTGCCTTATAGAAGCTTTGCAATTTTATGACATCCCATTGGTCAATTCTTGATCTTAGAGCATAAGCTATTGGTGTTCTGTTCAGGAAATTTTCCCTTGTGCCTATGTGATCAAGGCTCTTCCCCACTTTCTTTTCTATTAGTTTCAGTGTGTCTGGTTTTATGTGGAGGTCCTTGATCTACTTGGACTTGAACTTTGTACAAGGAGATAAGAATGGATCAATTTGCCTTCTTCTACATGCTAAATGCTAG
Organism: Mastomys coucha; assembly: GCF_008632895.1. Classification (NCBI taxonomy): domain Eukaryota; kingdom Metazoa; phylum Chordata; class Mammalia; order Rodentia; family Muridae; genus Mastomys; species Mastomys coucha. Next base: position 5,207,820 of record NW_022196901.1, read on the forward strand.
TTGAGCCAGCACCATTTGTTGAAAATGCTGTCTTTTTTCCACTGGATGGCTTTAGCTCCTTTGTCAAAGATCAAGTGACCATAGGTTTGTGGGTTCATTTCTGGGTCTTCGATTCTATTCCATTGATCTACCTGCCTGTCACTGTACCAATACCAAGCCGTTTTTATCACAATTGCTTTGTAGTACAGCTTAAGGGCAGGGATGGTGATTCCACCAGAGGTTCCTTTATTGTTGAGAATAGTTTTGGCTATCCTGGGTTTTTTGTTATTCCAGATGAATTTGAAAATTGCTCTAAGTCTGTGAAGAGTTGAGTTGGAATTTTGATGGGGATTGCATTGAATCTGTAGATTGCTTTCATCAAGATGGCCATTTTTACTATATTAATCCTGCCAATCCACGAGCATGGGAGATCTTTCCATCTTCTGAGATCTTCTTCAATTTCCTTCTTCAGACACTTGAAGTTTTTGTCAAACAGATCTTTTACTTCCTTAGTTGGAGTCACACCAAGGTATTTCATGTTATTTGTGACTATTGTGAAGGGTGTTATTTCCCTAATTTCTTTCTCAGTCTCTTTATCCTTTGTGTAGAGGAAGGCCACTAATTTGCTTGATATAATTTTATATCCAGCTACTTTGCTGAAGTTGTTTATCAGGTTTTAGGAGCTCTCTGGTGGAATTTTTGGAGTCACTTAAGTATACTATCATATCATCAGCAAATAGTGA
>NW_022196901.1:5209914-5249595 GCF_008632895.1 Mastomys coucha
TGAGGTGCTGAGAAGAAGGTATATCCTTTTGTTTTAGGATAAAAAGTTCTATAGACATCTGTTAAATCTACCTGCTTCATAACTTCTGTTAGTCTCACCATGTCTTTGTTTAGTTTCTGTTTCCATGATCTGTCCATTGCAGAGAGTGGGGTATTGAAATCTCCTACACTGTGCGGTGCAATGTGTGCTTTGAGCTTTAATAAAGTTTCTTGTATGAATGTAGATGCCTTTCCATTTGGAGCATACAGGTTTAGAATCGACAGTTCCTCTTGGTAGATCATACCTTTGATGAATATGAAGTGTGTCCCTCCTTATCTTTTTTGATCACTTTAGGATGAAAGTCGATTTTATTCAATATTAGAATGGCTACTCCAGCTTTTTTCTTGGGACCTTTGGCTTGGAGAATTGTTTTCCATTCTTGTATTCTAAGGTAGTGTCTGTCTTTGTCACTCAGGTGGGTTTCCTGTATGCAAGAAAATGTTGGGTCCTATTTACGTACCTACTCTTATAGTCTATGTCTTTTCATTGGGGAATTGAGTCCATTGATATTAATAGATATTAAGGAAAGGTAATTGTTGCTTCCTGTTATTTTTGTTGTTAGAGTTGGAAATCTGTTCATGTGGCTATCTTCTTTTAATTTTGTTGGAAAATTACTTTTTTGCTTTTTCAGGGATGTAGTTTCCCTCCTTGTGTTGGAGTTTTCCATTTATTACCCTTAGAAAGGCTGGATTTGTGGAAATATATTGTGTAAATTTGGTTTTGTCATGGAATACCTTGGTTTCTCCATCTATGGTAATTGAGAGTTTTGCTGGGTATAGTAGCCTGTGTTGGCATTTGTGTTCTCTTAAGGTCTGTATGACATCAACCCAGGATCTTCTGGCTTTTATAGTGTCTGGCGAGAAGTCTGGTGTAATTCTGATAGGCCTGCCTTTATATGTTACTTGACCTTTTTTCCTCACTGCTTTTAATATTATTTCTTTGTTTTGTGCATTTGGTGGTTTGACTATTATGTGGCGGGAGGAATTTCTTTTCTGGTCCAGTCTATTTGGAGTTCTAATAGGCTTCTTGTGTGTTCATGGGCATCTCTTTCTTTAGGTTAGGGAAGTGTTCTATAATTTTGTTGAAGACATTTACTGGCCCTTTAAGTTGGAGGTCTTCATTTTCTTCTATACCTATTATCCTTAGGTTTGGTCTTCTCATTGTGTCCTGGATTTCTTTCGATGTTTTGGGTTAGGAACTTTTTGCATTTTGTGTTTTCTTTGACAGTTGTGTCAATGTTTTCTATGGTATCTTCTGAATCTGAGATTCTCTATCTCTTGTATTCTGTTGGCATCTATGGTTCTTGACTTCTTTCCTAGGATTTCTATCTCCAGAGTTGTCTCTCTTTGTGATTCCTTAACTGTTTCTAATGGAAATTTTTAGGTCCTGGATGGTTTTGTTCAGTTACTTCACCTGTTTGGTTGTCTTTCCTGTAGTTCTTTAAGGGATTTTTGTGTTTCCTCTTTAAGGGCTTCTACCTGCTTACTTGTGTTCCCCTGTAATTCTTTAAGGGATTTTTGTGTTTCTTCTTTAAGGGCTTGAACCTTTTTACCTGTGTTCTCTTGTATTTCTTTAAGGGAGTTTTTCATGTTCATCTTAAATTCCTCTATCACCATCATGAGATATGATTTTAGATCCAAATCTTGCTTTTCTGGTATTTTGGGATATCCAGGACTTGCTGTGGTGGGAGTACTGGGTTGTGATGATGCCAAATAGTTTTGGTTTCTGTTGGTAAGATTCTTGTGTTTGCCTTTCGCCATCTGTTGATCTCTGGTGTTAGATGCTCTTGCTGTCTCTGGCTGGAGCTTGTCCCTCCTGTGGGTCTGTAAGCCTGTGCCAGCACTTCTGGGAGATCAGCTCTCCTCAGGTAAGACCTGTGTGCAGTGGGCTGTGGATCAGTTGTTCCTCCTGAGTCCTGGGGTCAGAACAAACCGTGGAGACAGGCTCTCCACTTGCAGGGAAGGGGTAGAGAGAGCTGTGGAACTGCAGTACCTCCTCCTAGGTAAAGAGGGAGGTAGAAAGGATCCTGGGCTGGCTGCTCTGCCACTTCTGAGGCCTGTGCCTCCTGGCTAGTCCCCCCTTAGATGGTCACTGGAGAGAAAATGGAGATCTCACCTGAGTCTCTGGGTTGGAGCACTCCCTGAAGGCAAGCTCTCTGCTTGTGGGGATGAGACAGAGAGGGCTGTGGATCTGCTGTACCTCCTCCTAGGTAAAGAGGGAGGTAGAAATGATCCTGAGCCACCTGCCCTGCTACTTCTGAGGCCTGTACCTCCTGGCTGGTCCAGCCTTAGAAGGTCACTCCTCCTGAGTCTCTGGGTTGGAGCACTCCCGGAAGGCAAGCTCTCTGCTTGTGGGGAAGGGGCAAGGAGGGCAGTGGATCTGCAGTCTGAACTCCATTTTTATTTCCATTTCTAAGACTTATTTTACTGATACCACATAAGTCACTACTTTCACCAAGTTTGCCTTTGACCTCTTTCTAATTGCCCCTGGAAAGTGTTATTGATGGCGTTTATAAAGGTCTTGGTTTTTCATTAAGAATAATCACGATTGAGAGAAAAAGCCCTGTTTTTTTTTTTTTTTTCCTGGCACACAGACTATTGGTCTATTTACTCTCTCATCTAAGCTTAGAAAATGGTAAAAATAACCTAGGAACCTCTTTCCTGGGTAGAGGAGGGAAAGACTCAGACACCAACGGGCAGGCATGCCTAGAATGCTCAAGAAACAGACCCACTTTGGGACTCTTTGGGAAGTACTGGCAACAGATGAGTTCACAGACCAGCCACAGTTTTGCCTTTTACTTTGTGTTACACTAAAAGAAGTTAATAGAGGTTTTCGAAAGAGGAATAAAATATGACTCACAGCTCAAGAGAATACTCTGGCTGTTTTGTCAAAGAACAACTACAGTAGACAAAAGGAGATACCATGGTGGCCATTGCAAAAGTCCAGGTGTAGGTTAAGGTGGAGTTGCCAAGATTTGGCAATGATGTCACACGGATGATAGCAGAGAGAACTGAAGAATAGCTCTGAAATAAGTATAAATAATAGAATTTTTATTTTAAGAATGAAAGACCTAAAGGAAAAAGAGTCTTGTGTGGGAGAAATTAGGGTTTCAGTTTAATAATAGCATAGTTAAGGTTTTGCCCCTAAAAGTATCTAAAAGTGGCAGCTAAGAGGAAAAGTCTAGAGTTTGTGTCGTATTCTACAAAGGTACAGTATACACAGTATGCAAAGTCAAGAAATGGATGAGAAACTACCTACTGATAGAGTAGACGGTCCAGGCACAAGGCCTGAAATAATAGAGTGAGGAGATGAGGATCATCCACTTAAGAGAGAAGGAACAACCATGGAGAAACTACAGATCTGGAAGGAGAACATCCCATCACCAAATCCTAGGATACATGTGGTAAAACATGTTACCACTGAAACTAACAGCACTGAATTTTAGAGATGGGTATTAAATTCTAAATAGGTCAAGAGAAACTATGGCAAAAGGTTTGAAAAACTGCTATAATAAGAGGAGCTGGAGAACAGGAGTAAGAATCAGGAATATTTTTCTGATATTCAAGGATAAATATAATATCATTATGTTTATTCTGTTGTGATAGGTTGGAGTTGTTGAATTTCTGGATAGACAACCTTGGAGCCTCATTTAGATGGCTCTATACTGGGCAGGAAGGCATCCCAATCCTCCTTCTTATTTACTTATTTGCATTCATAGTTCCTGGCTTATAACTCCCATAGTCCTTGTTTTTTCCTAAGTGATTAAAACAGTAAGGTTAATGTTATTTGGCCTTTTGTACTTGGCTCCTGAAGCAGCTTTGGAACAGCTTCAGAGTAATACAGATGAAAGGCTGGATTCCAATACTGGGGCACTAGAAATCTCAGAAAACAGAACCAAGTGTCTCTGTCATCTGTCTGTCGGTATCTCCTTCCTTCTCTTATTCCTCTTATGTCCTGGTCTCATTCACATTCACTCTATTCATCTATTACACATAGGAACAGATAAGGAATGTATGTCTCTTCCTAAGCAGGCAACAGAAGCTAGAGTTATACTGCAACCCTCCCCTACCTTTTCTATTAGAACTGGTCATCACTTTGACCCTGTCTGATAACATCGTATTTCAGTTGAAGGCTTTCTCACACCTGGGAGGAAGGAGTGCTTCACAGAGAGGGAAGGGAGGCAGACAGCACAGAAATTCAGCTAAGCTATAGGACACTCAGCTGGTGTCTGCTGTAGGCTTACATTTCTGGATCATCAGACATGTTCTGGGTTGTGACTATGTAGTCAGGGAGCTTGCTTTCCAGTTTCCTTTTGGAGCTATGAAGTATGGAAGGATCTAGAAATGGGATAATGATGGAGATGGAACAATTGCTGGGACAAAGACAATAGAAGAGAAAGGATCAGATATAGCTCACAGGTCAAAGGCTGGTATTACACAGAAAATAATTTATTAACCATGCTAAGAGGAGCAAGGGCGCAGAGAACTTAGGAGGTATAGTGTAGAAAGGGATTTTTAATGACATTTATAATCAGAGTTGGTCTGACTCAGTAACTCTGTATGTGAAAATATTACTCTTCAGGAAATAATAATATTTAAGGAAAAAATAATATGCTGAAATCCTTCTGATTTAAAGTAAAAACTGAGGCCAGCAAGATGGCTCTGTAGATACTCCCTGCAGAGGCTGAACCTGAGTTTAACCCCAATAGCCCACACAGTAAAAGAGAAGAATTGACTTTGGCATGCTATCCTCCAAATACATGCTATGAAATGCATAGCCACACACACATAAGCATCCCACATGTTCACGGGGATGCACATTTGTGCATGTATGCACACACATACAAAGTATACAATAATTTTTGAAAATAAGTGCAAAAAACCTAAAGCCATGTGTGGTGCAAAGCCCGTTATTACACTTTTGTGAGGCCAAGGCAGGGTGATTTAGAGCTTGAGGTGAACCCAGGGTACAGAGTCAGTTCTAGGCTATCCTTATTAATGATTCTCATTCTCTCTCTCACGCATTCACTCTCTCTCTCAGAATAAAGAGATGGAGGGATTAAGAGTTGATGGGGAAAACAGAAAAGCTGATTTAAGTACCATAAAATAAAAAAAATTATTACCTATTAAAAATTTCAGCATAGAGTATACTCAAGAAAAAGGTGGGTTTTTTTTTTCTTGTTCTCCTATATAGCCCAGATGACCCTGATTTTGAGATCATCCTACCTCACTCAGTCACATGCTGGGATCATAGGAGAGAAAGATGGTTAAAGTTATAGCAAGTAGCAGTTTCATAAAAACAACTATTTTCTTACTGGTATACAACTTGAAACACTGAATTAAATATGTAATATAGTTTAAGATTGTTCTATTTATTTCATATTATAGTTTCAGAAGAATATACCTCCATTTAAAGAGAGGCATTTTAGTTAACATTGTAAAATATTCAATTTTAACAGCAATCAAAATAATATGATATAATTTTTCTCTTATAAAATTTGTCTCACTTTTAATATTTACATGGAAAGAAAGAGTAAGAAGCAGGCTTCCTCATATAGACCTGATATACTGAAACTGAATGGCCTCTCTGAATAGAAAATTTACAGTATAAATGAAACATACACTAATTATCCCAGAAATTCCTTTGTTGATTTTGTGCATGGTTTTGTGCACTGGGTATTCAGATGCTGATTACTGTGCCCAGAGATCTGTTTGTAGTCCAGACACTGGCATTGTCAAGCATCTCCTGTCTCAATGTTTCGTAAAAAACCGTTCTCCATCGCTTCCGAGCTGATAAGCCTATAGCTGGGAGGAGAGTTAAGGTGAGAATTCAGAGGTCAGCATGAGGGAGTTGCCATGGGGCAGTCACCATCAGAATGGAATGAAGAACAAGGCCAGGGTGAGACCAAGATGGCAAGCACTGCCATGTGGCTGGAAAGTAGGCCAAGTCAGCTCAGCTGGAGTAGCTGAGAACTAGCCTAGGTTCGTGCCTGAAGCTCTCAACAAATACCAGCTCTCTGTGTGATTATTCCAACCAAAGGAGAGTGTAGAAAAGCCCTTGGACTTTTATGCTGTTAGGAATTCTTTTCATGTAAGAGAAAATCTTGTTTCTATATAAAATGTTAAAAAATTTATAAACTTGTTCGCTATAAAACTGCATGCAGTAATTAATAAATGAATACACTCTTAAAAGTCTAACAGGCAAGCATACTTACTAAAATGTTTGCAATGTAGTAAATGTTGCTACAGAAGGAAGGCTCAGCACATGTGAAATTGTTCTCATATGGTTTTAAAAGGAGAAAACAGTGGGTGTGTGCATTATTTGCATTTCTATTAAGGAAAAAATGTCTGTGCCTAGAAAAAACATTTTTAAGTGCTTCTAACAGCTGTTTCTTGAGAGTAATTAGTGACAGAATCATTTTTCTACCTTTCTGTACTTTAATTCTCCTCAGTGAATATGTCTTATTCTCTAACTAACCTAAAGGCAGCATTGTGAAGGCGAGGCTCTCACAGCATTACAGCTTCAATGTGAAGTATCCACACACACTCCAGGGAGGCTCCAGCTATGAAGCTGGCAGAACTGCCTCTGTAGGAGGCTGGTCCCTCAGGAGGGTGCACGGCTGTAGGAGGAGGTTCCTGGGAGTGTTTTGAAGATGATAGCACTCCCTGTTTCCTCCCTTTCTCTGCTTCTTCTGCGCCTTCTAGTGAGAAGTGGCTCTGTCACCATGAGCTTCTGTCCAAAAGCATGACACCTAAGGACCACATGCTGGATCTTCTAAAACTGACAGCCACATACATCTTTCCTCCATTTTAAGTCAGGAAAATGTGTTTTTCCTTGCCGTGCTATAGAGTTCAGGCTGAATTTGAGCTCATCCCACCTCAGAAGGCCTCTTGCTGGGATCATTAAGTGTGGAACACTACACTTAGGGAGAAAAATGGTTAGCGTTACAGCAAAGAGCAGTTTACGTCAGATATTTAGCCATAAAAACAAGAAACTAACTAATGTAGATATCCTTTAAAAATTAACATCCTTGGGCTAAATTTGAGGATTCTCTTACAGTGAAGAGGTATGGATAATACCAGGCTTAAGAGAGCAGGATCAGACATTTCCATAAGGAAGAGAGGGAGGAGTCAGATAGAAGGTGCCTGGCAGCAGCACTGTCAAGGGGATCTCCCAACAGGAAAAGGTAGTGCAGCCATGTCTGGGACATTTAAAAAAGATTACCACAGTTAAGTCACAAATCTGATGATCAGAAACCCTCTATGAACTGCACTTTCAGTAAACTCAGAGCAAATGTCACAGAACCATACACTAAAATCAGGCCAACAAAATACTTCTAGTTTGAGAAGTTACTAAGTAAGAACTCAGTGAAGGTGAAACCTGGTTGGATCCAGAGTCTAGAGAGGAATATAGACTCAGATTCCAACCAGCAACAATCACAACAAAACCAATGAACCCAAGATTAACTTCCATGACTCAACCCTACAAAGGACAGCTCTGAGGTGTGGCAGGCATTCTCAAATGTGCTCTTAACACACCGCCCAGAGGTGTGACCGGCATCTGTGAACTGACCTGTGAATAAAGCATTCATCATTTGCCAGAGTCAGAAATGCAATCTTTAGAAAGAAGGGGTGTGACAGGCAGCTGGGATTCCAGGAAGGAAAACTGAGGTATGAAACTAAAAGCACTGGACAGGCTACCCTGCATCCCCATGCTACACCCCCATCAGTGGACAGGCTATACTACATCCCTATGCTACACCCCCATCAGTAGTCAGGCTACACTACATCCCCATGCTATCTATACCCAAGTCAGTGGATAGGCTACACTACATCCCCATGATACACCCCAATCAGTTGACAGGCTACACTATAACCAAGGGGAGGTGAAACACCAAGATATTCTAAAGAAATATGAATTTAAGGCTCATGCCATAGGAGGAAATGAATGTTTAGTACTACAAATCTGGCCAATAACCCATGACTGGGGAACTTACAGACCCCAAGGATAAGGCTATTACTGTTAACTATACTGTTAGTTTAGTGGACTAAATGGCATCTTCCTTCTAAATTTATGCCTCTATATCCATAGGTTGGTGCAGCCCTCAGACTTCACCAGGGAAGTTTCCTGGGGGCTGAGACTCATGATTGTTCAGTGTGTAGAAAATAAGTGTCTGTGGAGTACTTGGTCATAAATGGGACATCTGTATCACACCCTCTACCTGCAAGGTTCAGGGACCTCAGGTAAGAGGGTAGAAAGACTGAAAGACGAACAAGACTGGGAAGGACCCAAGCACAATAGTGTCTCCTGAATATGAGAGGACTACTGCGTTCATGAACTCACAGCAGCTGTAGTTGCCTGTATAGTCTCAAGCCCGTCAACATTTGAGCCCTCAGGCCTAGCTGACTGTTGTTGGGCAAAGACAGGTCAATGTTTAAGGACATGGACTCTGATAAGAAGATCACGATCCAGTAGATGGCTCTACATTTTTGAGTATATGGATACCACAGAGTGGACTCAGTGGGTTATTAGACAACTAAAGAGGATAGGACGTTCAAAAGGGAGAAAGTAGGGGATGAATGTAGGAGTTAAGGGGAAGGCTGAAGTGACTAATCAAAATGCATTATATTCATGAACAGAATTCTGAACTGATAAGAATACTATAGTAAAAATAAAGAGATCATAGAATAAAAAAGAAAAAGGAGAAGAGGTAACAATGAATGCTAGGAAGGATGTAAATAAAAGAGAAGCTGATACACTTTTGGTAGAAATGTAAAATAGTTCAGATGAATAAAAGCCAGTACAAAGGTTTCTCAAAAAAACCAAGGCTAGATTTAGCCTATGAACAAGATATGGTCCCTGGGCTTTCAAACAGATTCCAAGTCTGAGTATCACAGAGACACTTGCACTAAATTTACAAAGTACTTAGCTAAGTTCTGGAACCAACCTAGGTACCCTCTAACAGTAGACAGTACGAAGAACACGTGGTACACATACTTAACTGAACTGTTTTTCAGACATAAAGAAGAACAGAGTCATATCTTCAGGAAAACTGATATAACTGGAGATAATCATATTAAGTGAATTAAGCCATCCTGGGAGAGATGAATATGGTAGTTCCTAGATGTTTTAATGCTATGTAAAATCATGTATGTATGTGACATAAAGAAGGAGTGAAACTGTCTAGGAAACACAGGGACAAGGAGTGAAGGAGTGGGAAAAAAGAGGGGATGTGGTGAAAAAATGTATTAACATATAGTATTTAGTTATATGAAAAAGTTAAAGAACATTAGGAACTTCACAGATTTTTAAAAAATGTCTACCAAGTCAATGAGGCAATTCCAATTCCAGTTTGAGTGTGGATTCTTAGTAACAGTCAGCATGGCTTAAACATTTCTAAAGTGAAACCTCTATGGTCAGAATTACTAACTGGCTCCTGACTAGATTTTTGCTTCTCAATTTAGTATCTACCCTTTATATAAGATATAAGACTCTTTAGTATTTTATGAATAAGCTACATTTTGCCTATTTGGGGTGAGGGTGATAACAGCTGCTGATTATTTGATGTATAGCTATTTCCTTGGAATTGAAACATGTCCTGGAATCTTCCAGGAGGGAGGCTTATAAAATCTCAGCAAGCTAATTAAAGTTACAAGACTCTAGAAGCTCAGAAATTCCTCTATTCATAGTCTTTCCCTGGAGCTCAGTCCAAGCTGTGCAGTGTGCTCAAGGATGATTTTTCCTGAGCCATTACCACAGCAATGAGGCCTTTTCAGTGACCCAGCTGCCTTATACCTAGCTCCTTCCTGTAAATAGCCCTCACCCATGCTCATGGTACTGACACCAAGGAAGTCTGTGCTGCACCAGAGTACTCTGAGGTGGAATAATTGCTCTGGTCTGCCATCACCGGCCCCTGAAAAATTACAAATATTTTAACTTGAAATCTCTTACTAGCTGGTGGTTTGCTTAGACTCAGGGACTGCACTTTTCATTCAGAAGCTTCTAATGTTTTACATACCCACACACCCTGGCATTTAAGAAAATGTCTTTTTAAGCTAGGCATAGTGGCACACGCCTTTAATGCCAGCACTCAGGAGGCAGAGGCAGGTGGATGTCTAAGAGTTAGAGGGCAGCCTGGTCTACATAGTGAGTTCCAAAAGAGACAGGGCTAGAGCGAGAACTTGTAGTCTCAAAAAGAAAGGAAGGAAGGAAGGAAGGAAGGAGGGAAGGAAGGAAGGAAAGAAGAAAGAAAGAAATAAAGAGAGAGAGAAAATATCTCTTCTAGATTAGATTTGCAACACATTCATTAAATATTTATGTACCTTTATTACAAGTATATATAATTTACAGAGTACCTTATAACTTTGGTCTGACTACACTGTTTAAGCATAATAGGTTTTCACACTATTTGTAAGATTATTTTTCAAGGAAACAAAAAAATCTACAGACTTCACTTAATCAATTTTCAATCAACTTATAAGAAATCCAGAGTTCTTACACAATGTTACACATACTAGTAGTGGGGTTAATTGCTAGACAATTTTTTTCATAAATGTAAAGGTTAAGGGTCAGTAAACTTGCAACTGAATTTACCTAAAATAACTGAAATTTTACACCACAAGTGATAGGGAAATTTATTTCTACTATAGTTCTGAAGTTTCGGTGGGTTATTTCAGAGCAGGGATAGTCGCTATTCTTTTACAATTACTATAATAATATAGATATTTTTATTTGAGCTACACACTGAGATTAAGATAAACATTTTGTGTTTTCAATGCAATTAGAAGTTGCACTCGCTAATAATCTCTGAATGTCTCCCCCCAATATATGTGTGTGTGTGTGTGTGTGTGTGTGTGTGTGTGTGTGTGTGTGTGTGTGTACATGCACTGAGGTCAACTTTGGGTGTCTTTCTCGATGGCTCTCCACCTTAGTTTTTGAGACTAGGTCTCTCTCTTGAATCTGCAGCTCACTAGTTCAGCTGGACTGCCCTGCCATGAGTTCAGGAGAGCCACCTGCCTTTAAGTGCCCAGGTTACAAACCCATTCCACCATGGCTATCTTCTACATGAGTTTTACTGATACTAAGTTAGAAATTCATGTTTGCAAAGCAAGCACTTTATTCACTAAGCCAAATCCTAGTTCTGACTAATAATTTCTGGTAAGAAATGAATGTTGCATACAAAGTTTAAATCTGATAAAACTTGTTCAAAACATTAAACTATAATTAAGATTTCCACAACTTTTCAAAATGGCAAATACCTTTGTTCAAACTTCAAATATGGTGTATAGTCTATCACAGCAGGGAAGGTGCCATCCAATCCTTCTCCCTTCAGGCAGAAGCTAAGAAAGCAGAAAAACACTCATATTAGTTCATAAATCGAAGAGTTAAAACTGCATAGGAATTTTTTCAAAATTTGTTACTTGTTACATATAAGTACCTTAAATGTTCAATTTTCAATACCATAGACAAACATTATTCAAGTTAGTATATTATTACATAAATGTTTATTGTTTCATAAAGCAAAAATAAAATTTACTGAGAAATAGATGTTTTAATCACTGTGAGACACCATGACCACAGCAACTCTTACCAATAAAAAAGCATTTAATTGGGGCTTGCTTACAGTTGCAGGGGCTTAGTCCATTATCATTATGGTAGGGGCATGGTGGCAGGGAGGTGTGCTGCTCAAGTAGTGAAGCTACATCCTCATGCATAAGCACAGGAGCAAAGAGAGAGAGAGAGAGAGAGACAGAGAGAGAGAGAGAGAGAGAGAGAGAGAGAGAAAGAGTCAGAGAGACAGAGAGACAGAGAGAGACAGAGAGACAGAGGGAGAGAGAGAGAGACAGACGGAGAGACAGACGGAGAGACAGACGGAGAGACAGAGAGAGAGAGAGAGAGAGAGAGAGAGAGAGAGAAAGAAAGAAAGAGAGAGAAAGAGAGAGAGAGAGAGACAAAGATAGATACACTGGGCATGGTATGGGATTTTGAAACTTCAAAACACACCCCCTCCAACAAGGCCACACCTATTACAACAAAGCTCCACCTCCTAATCCTAGCAATCCTTTCAAACAGCTCTATTCCCTGGTGACTAAGAATTCAAATACATGAGCCTATGGGGACTCTTATTTTTCAAACCACTACACAATTTATACTACATTTTTCTATTTGGCCATATGTTGACTTTTATTGTACATTCAAAATATCACCAGAGAATGTTCAAAAGATTTTGTCTTCCATGTTCAAATACACATTCTCAGGTGATACTGTATAGTCCCTAGAAAGGTCTGATTAATTAGTAAACAAAAATTTTCTAAACTATCTAAATAAGTGAAAAGACTTGGAACTTAGATTTCTAAGTGGTGCTGAAAAATCTTCTAATCTCTAATTATCTTCTTCTGAGATCATAAGACCAAGGAAATGATAAAGCAACTTGCCCAAAGGTACTCTGTAATACTCACAATGCCAATAAAGGAAATCTAAATCTCTTAACCCCCTAATCCTGTAATCTCTACTTGTGTATAACACATACAAAAACATAAAAAGGTAATTGGTTTATGATTACTATTGCTAAAAATTTGGGTGTAGTGATACATACATTATCCCAGTTTTAAACAAAACTTTTTGTCTTAAAACAACCAAAACATCAACAACAAAAAATCAAATCCTCCAAAAATATAAATGTAGAAAAACCTACAAAAATACTTTAGAGAAGTAGAAGTCACCTATAAACTCCACCCTTCTAATTTTGTTCCAAAGTTTGACTGCCTAAAATATTCCTTTTAACATACTTATACAAAGAGCATGCATTTGCTTTTCTAGGCTTAAATAAGAACAAAGTTAAAGTGGCATCACTTTATATGAGTTTTCCTTCATTTTCACAACTACTACTAACATATATTAAGGTATTTGCTTTCTCACTCATCACACCATGTCAGTGAACAATAACCAGTGAGATGCCTCTGCAGGCAAAGACACTTGCTGCAAAAGCTTGGTGACTGTAGGCAGAAGGAAAGAAGCAAGCCATAAAGGTTCCCTGACGTCTGTGCACTGCATGCACACACACACACACACACACACACACACACACACACACACACACTCACACACACTCATGCACACACACACACCACACACACACACCACACACACGCACACACACACACACACACGCATGCTGTGGTTTAAACATAAGTGTGTTCCCCTTCCAATGGCATTGTCTGAGATGGTTATGGAATCTTTAAAGGGTGGAGGCTTGATGGAGGAAGCTGTCAGTGAGGGAGGGCTTTGCACTTTTGTAGCTTAGCCCCACTTGATGTTCTCACTCTGCTTTCTGAGTGGGGATGTGATGTGATCTGCTAGCCACCATCTCTATCTTCCCTACTTGCTATGTCTTCCCTGTTATAATGGATTCTAGCACTCTGAAACTACAAATCAAAAACAAAAACAAAAAAACCACCTTCCCCCAAATTGTTTATGTCAGGGAATTTTATCAAGCAACACAGAAGAGGCCAATGCATAAATAGTAGCAGAAATGAGTCATTATTGTGGTAAACCAGACCATGTAGTTTTAGGCCTTTATTATATAGAAGGAATGTATAAAATTTTAGAAATTTGGGCTGGAAAGCCATTAAATGTTGTAAGCAGAGCTTAATAGGGCATTTTGGTGGAACCTTAGAAGACCGCAATATTATCTGGCAATAGCAAGCCAAGAGAAACTGAGGTTTCAGAAAAAAAACAAAGATTCTAACATGATGTATTACTTTGGCAGAGAATCTGCATTTGACTCATATTATAAGAACTTACATGAGACCAAATTTAAAGGTATTGAATTAATTTCCTTGACAGAAGAAATTTCAAGAAAGTACAGCGTTTAGTGAAGTGGCATTGTTGATTGAGCTTATTCAGTTCTACAAGGAAAAGGAACACATGGTGCTGAAGCAGGGAAATGTGCAGTTTGGAGAGGAAAGGAGCATTGGGAAGTTTAAGGTTCCAGTCAAGACTAAAAAAGATCAATTGCTAGAGATATTAGCCATTAAGGAGAAGCCTTCTGCTCACCAGAGTGACAGGAAATAAAACCTGAGGGCAAGATCCCACATACCAAAGGCTCTGACTTTTTGTTTTGTTTTGTTTGTTTTGTTTTTGTTTTTTGAGACAGGGTTTCTCTGTGTAGCCTTGGCTGTCCTGGAACTCACTCTGTAGACTCTGACTTTTGAAAGGAGACTGACAGATTTCCTGCTCTTGGAAAGCAACCCTACAGGGACTTTTTAAAAAACAGTTTTAGCATACAGAATCTGCTACAACTAGGACCTCGGAGGCCAGGCTCCACCCCAAGCTGGAAGCAGAATTTAGCATTGGGTCTCTGGTGATGGCATAACAGATACTGAGGGGATTCAAGACTCTTTTCCCAAGAATTCAGAAAGCTGCTGATGGCAAGCAATGTGTGATAGTGTGACAGGCTGGAGTCCCTAGAAAGAGCCCCTAGGAGCCCATTGCCTGAAGCTGTGAAGGTAAAGGCAAGGTTATAGTGCAGACTCTAAGATGCTGGATATATCAGGGCCATGAAATAAACTTTGAGGAAAGCTGCAGACCAGGAGTGAAAACAGTCCAAGAGAGTGCATATATTGTAGGCTACAACGTATTTGGAGGTATGGACCCATACAGCCTTTGAAACTAAAGCCACAGACACTGGACATAAAGCTACAGGATTTGATACTTGCCTGCTGAAGTTCTTACTTCAGTCTAATCTCAATATGCTCGCATTCTTCCCTTTTATTTATTTTAAACTCCAGATTTTATTCCCCTCCTGGTCCATCTTCATACCTCATCCCATACCTATTCCCTGCCACCCTGTCTCCATGTGGATGTCCCCACCCCCACCCCACCAGACTTCTAAACTCCCTAGGGCCTCCAGTCTCTTGAGGGTTGGATGCATCTTCTTTGACTAAACCCAGACCCAGCAGTCCTCTGCTGTATTTGTATTGGGGCCTCATATCAGCTGTTGTACGCTGCCTGGTTGGTGGTCCAGTATCTGAGAGATCTCAGGGTTTCAGGTTAGTTGGGATTGCTGGTCCTCCTACAGGGTCACCCTCTTCCAGCTTTCCCCTAATTCAACCACAAGGGTCAGCAGCTTCTGTCCATTGGTTGGGTATAAATATCTACACCTGACTCTTTCAGCTGCTTGTTGGGTCTTTCGGAGGGCAGTCATGCTAGGTACCTTTCTGTGAGTGCTCCATAGCCTCTATAATAGTGTCAGGCCTTGGGGCCTCCTCTTGAGCTGGATCCCACTTTGAGCCTGTCCCTGGACCTTCTTTTCCTCAAGCTCCTCTCCATTTCCATCCCTGAAGTTCTTTCAGACAGGAACAATTATGTCAGAGGTTTGACTGTGGGATGACAACCCTATCTCTCACTTGATGCACTATCTTTCTGCTGGAGGAGGGCTCTACAAGTTCCCTGTCCCCAATACAGGGCATTTCATCTAAGATCCCTCTCTTTGAGTCCCGAGAGTCTCTCACCTCCCAGGTCTCTGGAACATTTTGTAGGGTGCCCCCCCCAACCTCCTACCTCCTGAGTTTCCATTCTTTCTGCTGCCCTCAAGGATTTCAGTCCTTTCCCCCTACCCAAAACCCAATCATGTTTTCCTCTCTGCCCCCTACCATCTGCTTTCCCTCTCAGGGCCCTCCCTTCCCCCTTGTTGTTGCTTTATTCTTCCTCCTCTTCCCGTTTAGAATGGAAATGTATCATTGCATGTTAGAAGCATGTAATTTATTTCTTTATTTAACAGTGGTTCACAGTCAAAAGCCTGTCTTAAGACAGAGAAGACTTCAACCTTGAGACTTCTGAATACTGCTGGAACTGTTAAAGACTGTGGGAACTTTAAAAGTTAGACTATATGACTTTGTACCATAAAATGGCCATGAGTGGCCAAATATGTAATTTTGTGGTCTGAATGTAAAATAAAATTTTTAAAAGAGGAAAATAAGTCAAGCACATAAAACACGGACTTAAAGGACTAAGATGATAGGGCACCCTATATAACGAGCTAGCATCACTACTTGATCACAACTACTGTCTTCAGGCTAGCAAGATCATTCAGTGAGTAAAAGTGCCTGCTTCCAATCCCAGTGACCTGAATTCAATCCTCAGGACCTGCATAGCAAAAGAAGAAACCAGAATCCTTCAAGTATTTCTCTGATATCTGCACTCATACTGTGGTACTTGTGTGTCCACATACATATACACACATAACAAATAAATAAACACCATAGAAGGCTTAAAGAGACAACCTTCAGACTTTATGATATCCATCCTCAAACTAAGCTAATACTAGCTCATTAAATCACAAATGTGGGAAATCCAGACCTAGGATTTTTGAAGAGAATGTGAGTTACTAGAAAAAGGTAACCTCCTTTAAAATTACAGAATCTAAAGTCAAATGATTATTAAAGCCAAAGCCTGAAAGTCATATTGGTCTTCTTTTGTTACTATTGTTGGATTTTTCAAATGATTCTATTTATAAAAATTCTTCCTTCATTTTTGTTTTTGAGTTGTCTTACAACTTTTTACTTTTAATATAACATATAATTTGAGATGAATTGAATAAAATATTATGTTTTCAGAATCTATAAACATTTTTAGCACTTGTTATAGGTCTGACACTGATTCATCTTGTTGAGAATAAAGAAAAATTAACAATATGTTATATTTTAAATTAATATTAATAATTCAAGAAGTGTACATAAGATATCCTCCCAGAATTTTCCCCATCTAGACATGGGAAAAGGAGAATTTTGCTTACTTTAAGTTTGCTTGAAATCTATTTCTTTACATTTTAAAGTGGTAGCTAAAAATACTAAGAGAAATTTCCCTTCCTGCCAACAGAGTCCTGCTGCTTGATGAGTACAGTTTGCCTACTCTTTCCTTTCAGTCATCCTAAGAGAGTAGTCCCATTAAGTCTGAAAGCAACAGAAATTAAATATTAAAGTTCGACTATGCTATACTTAGAAAAGAGTACTCATGAGTAGGAACTATTACGATAATCGGTTAGTTGACCAGTGAGTACCTGAAGTCAATAGCATTGAGTCCAAGCAGCATGCCAGCAAGCATATTTGCTTCTTCACCCAAGACAATGGCTCCATCTTCATAAAACCTCCTGAGAAATGTAATGAGTGAATACATGAGTATGAAAAAAATCCAAGACTTGACCTATAGAAATCACAGCCATATGAAGAGCTTAAATTCACTCGACTCATATTTTAAAAATTGAGTACTGTGGTTTTAAAAATATTTATACCCCAAAATAAAAATAATCAAAACCATCCAAACTCGTCATCCTACATAAAATCATTACTCCTTATTTTTTTAAATACTCTCTGGAAAAGTATCTAAATTAATAATCTCAATGGACCTTTGATGTCCAGAAATTTCCATAATAAAGGCTATTATAAATACCAAGCAAGAGGTGGCCAACTTAGGCTCCATTTTAAGAGTTTGCTTTCAGAACTGTGAGGCATTTGTTCGTTATGTACAGAAAGAAGAATTTTTGTCTTTCTGCAATGCTAAGAGTTACTGACCAAGTTTACAACTTGGAACATATAATTTATGTTCACATTAATACTATGATAGTGGAGCAGACAGTTATGAAGATGCCTGTATACGGGTAGAGAAACCACCCATTCTCTAACAACATGTGAACACAAATGTGCCTCTGCTGCTCACTAAAGCAGCCTGTTCTGGTTAATGCTCATTTAAAGTTACTTTTGGAAATATTCAAACATTTATCAGCTATTAAAGGTTAAAATCATTTGCTGAATTTCACATTCATGAGCTACTTAAGTAGGCAACCCAGTTCTCTAAATTATTTCTACTAAATCATGCAGCTTCTTGTAAAAAAAAAATTAAAGAAAATTTAGTCATGTTATAGTTCACAAGGAAGTTTTGACTAATAAAAAGTATGAAGAGGAAATGAGAGCCACCTCATTTACTCTCTGACATGTGTATAAGTACAAACATACCAAGGGGGTGCTAGCCTGGAATAAACATTTAAAAAGACCTTTCGTATTAAGTAGTTCGAGCCCATATTTCCCACTTCACTCTTCTCCCCCATCTCCACTTTGGTGAGATGGAACCCATATATGACACTGTTAAAGTTGCGGGAGATTAGATACGTCATAGGCCTATCTTACACCTTCTGAAAATTGCTTTTAAATTTATGTGATTTACATAAAAGGAGAAAAAGTAAAACTTCTAGTATGATAAAGATTAGTAAAAATAGTGTTTTTTTCTATAAATTCCATAAAAGTGTTCCAGAAAAGAGACATTTAGATAAAAAATATGGATTTTGTTCCCACTCCAGTCTAGTTTTTTTTTTTTTTTTAAATCAGGGTATATTACAGACTTGTAGAGGAACTATACTAATGTTTCTTTTCTCATAGTTGAAAGAAAAAATACTAAAATCTGGAAAACAATTCCTAAAAGATCAAATGTTTTAGCAAACTGTAGCTATATAATGTATTGTGTGTCTCATTTGCTATGTACTAGCTACAAAAACCATTTGTGAGATATATCAAAGGAATAATGTAGATGCCTTACAAATGATAGGGTCCAAATAAGCCAAATGCTTTTATGGTTTAATAACCATAAAATAAATTCACTATAAAAGTGGCTGGTTACTCCTGTAACATTTGTGCTACCACTGTACCAGTATATCTTGCAGGAAGGTCTCTGTTACAGGTCACAGGGTTTGAAACTGGGTAGAATTTATTACTTTTCTCCTCTAGTAGTATGTAAAGTACCTTCCAACACCATAAATATTTATCAGTAGTAGCTTCTAGTTGGACACCAACTCAATTTCTCCACATTCAATAACGTATGTAAGTTGTTATCTTCAGCAATAGGGTCTTGACATCAGGTTATGACTTGGTTTTTCCTGAGCAACCCCTCTTATTTCCCCTTCTGCATACTGTTCTGATAAGACTTTGTGAAAACTAGTGTCTACATATATGGTGTCCACATACCTTCTGTTTCATCCATCTCTTTTTATTTTAACCATTGCATGTAAAAAATGTTTTCCTTAATTTCTCTTATAGCTATCATTTTGTACAAAGCAGGCCAATGAAGGCCTAGCCATCAGGCATGCTTCTACAAGCTGGGCTGCAGGTCAGGCTTGGGTCCCCAGCTGACTATCTCTTTTGTGTCCTGCTACTCTTTACTACCGGCTCTTACTCTCTACCACCTTCTTTTCAGTGGTTCCAGATAATTAAATTCTATAGAACATTAATAAATAATAATTATACTATAAGAATTATAATAACTAACTTACTCAGAAAAGAATTCTAATTCTCTGATTTTGAGAATCACCCAATTGTCCTTTATTTTCTTATGAGAAATATTATTTTTAAAGACTTGCTCTTTTATTTTATGTGTATGAATGTTTTGTTAGATGTATGTATGTGGACCACTTGTATGCCTTAGATCCTTGGAGGCCAGAAGAAAGCATCAGATCCTGTGGAACTAGAGTTACAGATGGGTATGAGCTGCCTTGAAGGTGCTGGGTACTGAATCCGAAACCTCTGGAAGAGCAACCAGTGCTCTTAACCACTGAACCATTTCTCCATCCCTTTTAAAAATAACCATCTTAAGCCTACAAATTACAGTTTAATAATCTACTTGTTCCCTAGTGTCAACACTGTATTAAGGGCTGCTGAAGAATATCAAAACAAAACAAAACAAAACAAAAAACATTAACTGATTTTAAAGAGCTATTTATCTGAGTCTAAGGATCTCTTATATTTACATATAATATAATTTAGTTTAATAAGATGGTAGAAATTAGTTCTACTAAATAGTAAATGAGCCAACATTTTAAGCTAATGATTTTTTAAAGACAATAAGTGAAATACTTGCTAGATGTTAAATAATTTATTCCAGCCAAACCATAATCCAAGTGTAACACTGCACTATCCTGTCAATATACTGCAACAGTGAGTGGAGAGGACACATTCAAGAGGAAGACTCCTCAAGAGTCAACTTTTCATTACTGTTTCTGTGTGAGGAAAATTTCAGAAAATGTACGTCTAAGGCTGACATACTTATATATTGAATTCAACTAATCTGAAGAAATCTTACATTTGCCACTTAGTTGAAAACATTATTCATTTATACATTAAAGGGGTAGAAGGAAATTAATATGCATTCTTAATAAAACTTAAATCATCACTTTCCGAGATTTCAAGAGATCATAAAATTTCAACCACTCAATACTGTCTCATAGAAGGACTGGAGAAGAGAAGCTGGCTAAAGATGCTTAGTAGAAAAGCAGAGCATAAGTAAGCATACAATAATAATTTTAAAAAAACACTCCTTTTTTAACAGTATTTTTTGTTCTAAAGAAAATGTTTTTTTGAGACCACTAACAAAAATGGTACACTGAATTCCAAGAAGATAAATATTTAAAGTACTGAAGTAAAAATACATAAAATTCCACACAAATAAAAGAGTATATTATTGGGTACTGCTCAATATTTTCCATTTCAAGCAATTTTTTCATATTATTGTTATCTCATTTTTATTAGGTGCATTCCTACCAATTGTTTCTTTTGGTTAAAAATGTGCTAATGACTAGCAATGTGAGGTATCCTTATAGTTTTTATTGATTACATACAAATTAGCTCTCTTATAATGCCATCCAACTGTTCATTCTGAAAGCCTCTTTTACGGCCTTTCAGTTGGTAAACAACAAATAACCTGTGGGTGGGCTTGGAATATCCCAGCATAATATCATGCTTCAAGTCATCTTGTTGTAAAGATCTTAAGTTTTACTCTGAAAGCACATTGTTAAAATATGAGGAAACTTACAAGCTGAAGAAATTTTGTTATGGACATTTTTCTTTTGTTTCCAGTTTAATTTGTACATAGAAATTAGACGGAATGCATGAGAGAAAGTCTTCCCATGTGGTAGACAAAATAGCATAAATAAGCATTATATTATGCTTAGAGTTAAAATGAATGTGAAATGGATACAATATAAATCTCCAAAGATCTTAAGAATGTGAGATTCACTGATTACTTTACCAATGACTATATAACAAATCCTTCCATGTGACAAAAACTATGTTGCTTACTGCATTTATAATGGCAAAAAGAAAGGAAGAAACAAACAAAGAAAGAAACTAGATAGTTCCTTCTCTCTGCAGCATAACATCTCAGTAAGTTGATAGGCCATAATATATATATATATATAAAAGGCAATTACGGATGGTGGTAAATACTGCAAAGTAGGTAAATAGTTTCTTGAGGGAGAGAAAGATGAGATCTTAATTTTGGAGTCATTAAAAACTGGTATACTTGTGCTTAATCTGAACCCTTGATCTACATGAGTCTAACCACAGGTTTTGTAGGGTGTGAGACATTTACAAAAATAGTGAACAAAATGTCTTGAGCATAGGGCATAATTATAACTATTTCATTCAAGTTGTTTTCTTTAATTTTTCAACTACAACTACTACATATTATTCTCCAAAGAAGTTAAACAATTCATTATAGGCCCCTCCACCCCCCTGCCAGACAGCAGTAAAACCAGGAAAGGTTTCAAGAAATATAACTGAAACATGCTGCCTAAGGCAATAAGCAGTCATTTACATATTTTATGGAAAAATTGACAAGATCTCCAACTTTCAAGGTAGGTCAGCAGGTATATGGCTCTTGGTGGGGACAAACTAAAAGCTCATTTTGGAGGCTAACAGGCACAAATGTAGTCTGGAAATAAAGAAAGTCTAGATTACTCTAAAAGTCTTAGGGGGTAAAGAGAGAGATTCCAAATAAATTTAAGATAGAACCAACAAGGCTTGCTAATGCTCAGGGAATGAAAGAAATTGAGTATGAATTTTATACTCTCAACTTGTTTAACTATGAATACACAGTGAAATCATTTGATGAGGGTGAACAGTGTTATGGGAGGGAAGAACACATATTTGAACTATTTATCTGGAGATTCAAATGTGGTCTCAGTATTTTATAGACAATATTTAAAGTCAAGAGAAGGAATAAAATTCTAGAAAAAGAAAAACCAGGAATAGAGAAAAAAGAAAAGATAATAAAAGATTGAGTTAAGAGAATAGTGAAATTTAGGACTTTTGAAGAAAGTTAAGACAGAAAAGAGCAATTACAGAGAGTTTAGCTTATTGCACAAAACATATATATTTCAACACAGGACCCTATACATTACAATTTAAATAAATTTGTTCAGTAAAAAGAATGCTAGAATACAAAGCTCTATCACTTCATAATGTTTTCAGAATTCATATAAACCAATTTTTCTTATCCACATGTTTTCAATAAATTTTTACCCCTTTAAAAGCAATTAGTGTACTGATTTACAAACTAACCTACTTAAAGTACATTTATAATATAGTGTAGTTATTACAAATTAACCCATGTAAAATACATTTACAATATAGTTTACTTGGTTCTACAATTATCAGCTCCATTTTTATGACAGATTTTCATACCTCACCTCAGGAAATAATAAACCTGTATTATTACTTTTTTCTGTGCTATGACCAAGTACCTGAGAGGCAACTTAAGAGAAGACAGGTTTCTTTGGCCTTATGATTTAGTGATCTAGTCCATCGCTGTGGAGAAGGCATGGTGGCAGGAATGTGAGGAGGTTGGTCATATGGCATCCACATTCAGGAAGCAGAGAGGTATGGAGCCTGGTGTACTGCTAGCTGTCCTTATTCAGTCCAGGGCTCACAGAACAGTGCTACCCACATGTAGCAATGTATCTATGCTCTCAGTTAAAATTTTCTGAAAACATCCTCAAAGACACATTTAGAAGTATGTTGCCATGGTAACTACAAAACTAGTGAACTTGACAATGAAGATCAACTATCACAGTAAGCTGTCTTAGTCTGCTTACAGCTGCTGTTATGAACACCAAGACAAAAGCAGCATCGAGAGGAAAGGCTTTATTTGGCTTACAACTTGACAAAAACCTAGACAGCACAGCATCTGTTATCAGTTACATATCATTTCCTTCCATCTCCTCTGCCAAGGACTCTCCCAATCCCAGTCTGTAGATCACTAACCTTATTCTCACTCCTATGTACTTATTTAGCTATCCTGGACATTTCAATCACTGAACTTACATACTATCTGGCCTTCTGTAAAGGGCTTCTTTGGCTTTGCATGTCACCAAGGTTTATCTTTGGCTCTGCATGCTGCCAGCATGTAATGTTGGCACTCCTCCAATCATTTTTATGGGTGAGTGAGAGGATACATCTTTTCTCTTTATGCGATGGGGATTTGGGTTGTTTTCTTTTGGGGTTATTATGAATAATGTTGCTATAAATAGATGGACATTCTATAACTATGCAATTTTATATACATGCATTGATATATAGGTATGACAAACATCCACACATTCTAGGTGCCATATTATAGATCTTATGATAATTTTGCATTAAAAATTTTTCAGTAACTGCAGACTGTTTTCGAAGTGGCTATGGTATTTTACTTTTCAAAACAAGCAATGCATTGGGGATCCAAAATTTCCCAGTTTTAATCAACATTTGCTTTCATGTAATCTTTTGTATATACACATCTCACTTCATAAGAAATAGTATTTCATAATGTTCCTGATTTGTATTTCTTGGTAGCTAATGATGCTGAGCTTTTCATTTATTACTTTCTTACTGCTACAGCTAATATCTAATAAGAAGCAATTAAATAGAGAAGGTGCTTAATTTGACTCACATTTGAGGGTATAACCCATCATGGAGGGAAAGGCATGGTAGAGTCCAGTACAGTGGGAACCTAAGGCTGTCCTCATGTTTTAGCAGACCCAGAAACACAAAAGGGGGACTACTCAGCTGGATTTCTCCTCTTTTTATTCAGCTTGGGACAGCACAGATGGCATGCTGTCACCTACATTCATAATGGATCATCTCTCCATGGTTAAATTTGTCTGGAAACCCCATCTTAAAGATATACCCAGAGGTCCAAATTCTGTCAAGCTATCAATGAAAATTAACCATCAAGGCTTTACTTTGCTATTTATGAACAATATACCTCTGTCAGAGAAAAGTTTGCTCATTCTTATTAGCAAATGGAAAAATTCTCTTTCTCTATATTCTATATACATGTTCTTTATCATATATGTGATTTTTAATTTTTTTCCTATTCTGTGTTCTTGTTTACTTTCTTAATGGTGTCTTTTGAAGGATAAAGTTATAAATATTGATGTCCAACTTATCTGTTTTTCTTTTGATCTTTATACATAGGATATCATGTCAAGGAAATATCAAAGAGCTACATCTATGGTCTCTTTCAATAATTTTGTATTTAAATTGGATCTACTTGGTGTTTTTGTATAAGTCATGAGGTAGGACAATTCAAAAGCAAGTTTTAATAATGTTTTCTTTTTCATCTTAATACAGAAGCTTTCCTCATCTATGAAGAGCATCCCAACATACACCCACTGAATGTCTGAAACTGTAACGAATATCAAGATCTAGACATACAGTCAATATATACATTCAGTTTCCAATTTTTGACCTAAAGGTACTGAGAAAACAGTGGTCATTCAACAGTAATTGTGCTTCAGACTAGCGTTCTTATCTTCCCCACAGTAGGAGCAGGACAATGGCAGTGAGCTGTCGCTCCCAGTTAATCATTCCATCACATGGTTTACCATATATAAAAACAGACGTGCTGTTGTACTTGCCCAACCACGGGCTTGCATAAAAGTTTTCAGAATATTAAATTGTAATAGGCTAAGCTCTGATGTCTGCAGCTGGTGTACTAAATGTGGCTTGGCTTACAATGTTTTCAACACACTGTGAGATTCTCCAGACATAAGCCTATCACAAACTCATGCTATACTATGCTTCCCTATATATTCATACTATGATAAAGTTTAATATAAACAAGTCACATGAAGAAATTGACAGTAACAACTGACTAAAGCAGGTATTAGCAACTACCTGTAACAACAGTTGTATAAAATGCATGAATT
Organism: Mastomys coucha; assembly: GCF_008632895.1. Taxonomy (NCBI): domain Eukaryota; kingdom Metazoa; phylum Chordata; class Mammalia; order Rodentia; family Muridae; genus Mastomys; species Mastomys coucha. The sequence continues at coordinate 5,234,966 of NW_022196901.1, forward strand.
ACTTCTGGAATTTCCTAGTCAATAAGTAACAGAAATCATAGAAAGCAAATTCATAGATATCAAAGGATAATTTAAATGTAAACATTTAACATGTTTACAGATTCTAAAACTCTTGGTTCTTACAAGATTTAGCAACTTATTACTATTCTAGCTACTTTTCTAAAATTGAGAGCTCCATGTTAAGTGATAGTTAAGGAATTTAAAAGTTATACTTTATTCTCTCCTTTATATATATGAAAATACTCTAAAAACTGACATGTCTTTATGATATATCATTTTAAATTAAATACTGAAGCAGCTAAATTTACATTTTCATAAAGCTAATTTTATCTATCTATTACTGCCAATATTTATTACTTAAAACATTCATCAAAATATTTTCAATATTGTTTCACATGTATAAAATTTGGCTTAATGTTTCTAGTTAATTCTTAGTCTGTGGATTACACTTAGAACAAACCAATTCAGTTTTAAGTTCACTTTTCATTTGAGATTTTCTCCAAAATGCTATCAAAGTATTTTTGTACCTTAAAAAAAATATCTTAGGTTGTACTCTATCACTTCCCAATTCAGGCTGTCTCCAGTTAACACCCAAATTCCTGAATCGCAAAGCATTCAAAGTTTTTATTCTTTTTTTTTTTTTCAGTTGCTCCTCAAACACTTTTTACTTCAGCAAAACGTTCTTCTTTAATACTTTGAAGGCAGTTATGTACTCCAAGAATTTGTACTTTGGTTCCCCACCCTTCCTCCATCCTTCCTCCATCCTTGGATACTCACAGATTAGTGCTTCAAAGCTGCCTGCCTTAGCTCCTCCCCTTGACCTGGGGTAAACACGCTGTCACTATTTTAAAAACTATCATTTCTCTTTGTCTGTGAAGTCAGACAGAACAAGAAGAAATCCACTTGATTCAGATACTCTCAAGATTCGTAAAGGATTAATTTCTCCTTCTGTAAGCACTTGTGTCTAGAAGCATTCAGATAAAAGGTAATGTATGACTATTTTCTCCAGGACTATTCTTTTATTTTACAAATTTGCTCTTCCAAATGTGTTTGTTTAGCAAGGGATTTACATTCGAATTACTTATAATTAAAGAGTTATTTGAATTTATTTCAGTAAAAATAACAAAATTAAGTAGTTAAAAATGTTCTGGGTCTTCACATTTGTTAGTCACAATCTAAGAAGAAAATTCTGAAATACTGTTGTGCTCACTTTCCTTCTTGTGAATTATGAAGCTTCTGTCTTCACATTTAAGCACCTTTGTTAGGGCAGATATGTTTAGGTATACATAGATACATGCATGCATGTAATATGAACTAAGCCACGCTTGTGTTTTAAACAGAGTTTATATAGTATTACAAGACCTTATATTTCAGAAACTCTTGTGTTTAGAACTGAATCATTTCCTTTTTCATCAGGGTATGGCTAGATGTAAGACAAAGCTAAAATGCTTCCTTTTAATTTTTAAACTATTGTTCCAAGAACAATCTATTCAAAAATTATATCTATCACACCCAATTGATTCAACTAAAACACAGGACTAATAATTTGAGAGACATTTCTGTAAAAAAGATGAAATATATAAGCTATTATATAAGCTTATATATATATACATATATATATAATTATATGTATAGTTTAGTTTTAATTTAGTTTATTTTTGGCTGGGAATACTAGATTCTGATACTGTAGTTTTACTTACAAAGCCTCTGTACTCTCAATATTTCTTCTTATAATTAAGTTTGTCTCTCTGTGGTGGTAAATTTCATTTTATCAGATTTATTTTAAAGGTCTAAGAGTTTATCATCTCACTATCCATCTTTAGATATTTGCCAAGAGTATCAAGTTGCTAAAAATCTCAATAAATACATATAATACATATTATATTTATCTTATTAAAACACTTTTGTAGTTAAAAGTCTTTTCCTGATCATATTTATTATCATAATATTTTTTGTATCTGTCAAATTAAAAGTTAACTGTTTTATTTATTATCTACATAGTTGAAAAATTCTCAGTAAATACCTGTACCAGCTAGCTGGCTAAAAGAATGTGCTAACCCATGTTACTAAAATCTAGAGTATTAGATCAATCAAGACATGGAGACAGAGGCTCCAGATTCATGAGTTCCTTATTCCTAATCTTCCTTATCAACACTGGTTTACAGCTGCCATTTTACCATCCTTTCAGAAATAAGAATGAGGTTAAGTAAGTAAGCCATATAGAAGCACCAAGGCAGCCTTTCCGTGAGACGGGAAATACTCTATAACTTGTCATGAACGAAGTACTGAAATGTCTTATGGCAAATCAACAACAAAATTTGGAGTTTATATGCTTCTATTTAATTTTATCTTATATAGTGTCTTGTGCCAGTGATACTATACAGTATATGTCTAAGATAATACAATTATTAAATACTTTCATTTACAAGTACTTCTGACATACAGGAAAGTAGTGTCATCAACAGCAACAAATATAGGTCACCAGACAAGAACTTAATTCTTATCAACTCTTGTGTAGCAAGAACCTTTTCACTATCAATTAAAAAGCAATAAAGTCTTCATTTTTACAAAGCAAACAGTAGGTCATCCCTTAAATCTATGTACCCTTAGAAAAATAGAAATTAGAAAAATAGTATCTTACAAAGAGTTCATTGAAAAGACAACAAAGCCATTGTTAATTCTGTACATGAATGAAAGAAATAAATGATCTACTTATAGTCTTCCCAAGCCGAAAAAAAGGAAGCAGTATCCTAGGTAAAGAGGTCAGATATTTAGGAATTTCATACTTAGAACTTCCTTAAACTTTGTCAGAGGAAAGTAAAGGGGGGAACAAAGCTCAAATCACTGGCCGATGGCTACTCAGAATGATTCAATGAAGACATTCGAGGTACCATGTATCTCTTTACACCAATCAGTAAGTCAAATGTATAGCCAGGTGACAAATTACACTTTTCTAAGAAGATAATAGATTTATCTGAGCAATAAGAAAAACAGATGATCTGAAAGTTGAGAACTTCAGACTACCTCTTTATATTAATTTTCAAATCATAAATATTAAAAAATTTAAAGGACTTTTAAACCTGGTTGTTTTGAAGTCTCTCAAGGCTGTAGAGATGTATTCAGACAAATGTTTTTCCATGAGTGCTACTCTGATCCAGGCTCTACCCTAAGAGGAACAAGAAAGGATCAAATAAGAAACTTAAAAAATATTTTCTATGTACTGTCTAATATCTGCATGGTAACAATAAGGAATAAATAATTCAAAATAAAGAATAACCAAGAAAAACATCTAAGAAGATAAACAGAAAACTTTGGTTATGTTAAATATATATTTTGTCTTTCAGAAGACATATGACATATCAAATTACAGCTATGTCCTTTGTATTTTGAATCAATAAAATTAATTTTATTCAAATAAATAAAATTCTACTTTAACATCCAAAGGCAAAATGCTAGTTAAAGTGAGTACCCTTATAAAATGCATAAAACAGAATCTTTCAGTATTCACTTCAACAACATTTTTTTGGAAAAATATTCTACTCATACCCGAAGAGGAAGTTTTTATACTGACAGTAAGTTACAATGTCATAAACCCAATCATAAACCCATGTCATGAGTTACTAAATTTGGAGTTCCTTCCCCCAAATTTAAAACATGCTACCAAATATTTAAAATAGAAAGCATCAGCAAGAGGCCAGGGACTGAGGAAATAGCTCAATGATACAGCACGTGCTCAGAATGATCCACGTTCTGGTTTTACCACCCTCCACTGACCCTCGCCCCCAATTCAGATTGTCAGTATATTTCAGCACGGAATCACAGATAAGCAATTCTGACTTGTGAATCATCAAACAATATTAGAAAGTATCAGCACCTTTTAGTAGTAGACATTAGCTGGTCCTATGTAGGGAATATCCCTACATAGGTGGTGTGTGCATGTGTATGTGGGGTGGGGGGTGTATTTGCTTGCACTGGCTTGTGCATGTGTGGAGGTCACAAGTCAATTCCAGGTCTATTTATTGCTCTATATCCTGCTCCCCGACATTTTTTTTTTGAGACAAGGTCTCTTCTTAAACCTGGGGCTCATTCAGTTATTTTGGCTAGATTGACTGGGATCTACTTGTTTCTTATCTAAGTTCCCACACCTCTGACTTGGAGTTATAGACCAGAGCCATCACACCAGGATTTTTATGTGGGTGCTTGGAGATTAGAATTGAGGTCATTAAGCCTGTGAAGAAAGCACTTTCCTTCACCAGGCTAACTCCCCAAGCCATTTTTACAGCCTATTTAGATTGAAAGAATGTAAGGAATAATATCTGTAAAAAGAATGCAAAAGTACATTTACTTTCATTTCTACCTAGTTTTTCCCAATTCTCCAGCAAAATTCATGCAACTGAATAACACAGAAAACCACAGGCAGTGGTTTGGCAGTGGGAATAAAGATGCCTAATCAATACATGTTATGCTCAACCACTGGGCTTGGACAAAAGCATGAAAATGTCCACAGATACCATGATTTCAGGTAGTGATCAAAACAACCAGGCTGGAACAGCAATGCTGCCAGGTTGCAAGCCAATCTTCCCACTACACCAACTTTCCGCTTGCTTTGCTCTCAATCCATTGTTCCTTTTGAGTAAACCTAGAGAATCCTGTAGGCAGTCAGTCAGACGGTTTGAAACTGAGGAAGGAAAAGGCAAGCTGCTAGGGAAAGGCAGGCCTCACAGATCCGGGATTCTCACTACAAATTTAGTTTGACACATCAACTGAAGTGAGTTGTAAAATCAAAAGGCTACACTTGTCACAAATATAGAAGCAAAGCAAGGTGCTTTCCAGAGAAAGCTAGGCGCAGGAGACTGTGCTATGGCTAGATAAGAGATGTGGGGAAAAGTCTTGCTTCCGGATTTATTAATTCCAATCCACACAGAGCTGGGCTGCACTTAGTTTCCTGCCCTTGCATGTGTGTGGAACTCTCTGTTGTGGTAACAAATTGTGCTAATTTTAATAATTTATTTTCTTTCAACAAAAGAACTTTTACTAGAATAGAAAAACAAACAAGACTTATGAAAATTGTTGGCTACCACGATATAGAAAACCTGAAGCAGTGTTAAGGAATTTACACTTTATTACTTGGTAATGGTGAATCATCAAGACTTTAAAAAAAAGAACATTGATGATAGTTTTAAGAACATAATTATTATGCTTTAGACTCTATTCAAAGACTTTTGTGTATATTTAAATAGTCCTCATAAGAACTGTATGAGTTAGGGATACAATATTATCCCTACTTTATTAAATGATGAAACAATACAATATGCCATTAGTATAAGAAAAAAACTTTCATCATCAAACAGACTGATCTATAAATTCTTCTTTCTTGTTCAAAGAATAAGATATCATTAAAAAGAAAAAAAGATAACACAAAGTAAAGATGTATGCCTTGATACATTTGACAAAACACTGTCACCTATGGACTACAAAATAGTCTTTAAATGTTCTACAAATCCCCACCAAATTGAAAATGGACCTACTAGTAGGAGTATGGGATTTTTTTATTTTTATTTATTTTATTTTTATTTTTTTGGTTTTTCAAGACAGGGTTTCTCTGTGTAGCCCTGGCTATCCTAGGATTCACTCTGTACACCAGGTTGGCCTCGAACTCAGAAATCTGCCTGCCTCTGCCTCCCAAGTGCTGGGATCAAAGGCATGTACCACCACCGCCCAGCAGGAGTATGTTTTAGTTATAGTTCAGCTTAATTATTAGGATATTCAGATGTTACTTATTTGTTTCAGATTGGGTAAGTGATTATTTTTCAAAGAATTTTCCCACTTCTATCATTTTTTGCAAATCTATCAGTGTTTAGTTACTAATAATATCTTCACAGAATATCTACTGTCTACAGCAGTGATTCTTAACTTTCCTAATGCTATATCCCTTTAATACAGTTCCTCATGCTGTGGTGACCCCAACCACAAAATTATTTCACTGCTACTTTATATCTGTAGCAGTACTTTCACTGTACTTTATTTCACTGTACTTTATATTTGTTTGCTACAGTCACGAATCATAATGTAAACACCTGACAGGCTGGATATCCACCCCATAAGGGTTTCAACCCACAGGCTGGGAACCTGTGGTCTACAGATTATATGGGTGTTGTCTTCATTCCTGATGTTTTATAATCTGTCTTACTTTTTGAAGAGATGTATTGAAAACTATTAACTACACCAATAATCAAAAATACCACAGCTTTCAGTATGCAATTGCAGAATGAATTTGCTTCACTGTAATTGAAGTGTTGATCTTTATTCTTTCTATTTACAATTACTACTTATATGGTGGCTTGTTAAATGAATTCTTTGACAACTAACTTCTATCACTTAATGTTATTCAAACATACACAAAAGCTTGCATAAGTGTATTTTCCTGAAGGCAAGTTTTTTTTATATATTATATTTTCATTGTCATTTTTCAAATATACTTCAGTTTTGATTATGATTTCCTCTTTTACATAAGAGATACTTAGAGGTCCTACAAAATGTCACCCATCTTACTATTTTGTCATTATTGAGTCCAGTTTATTTCCACTATGGTTAGAGAATCTACTAATACTCATCTTTGCTCCTATTTTTAACTCACTGTATTTAATTAAAAGTTTATTGTATTTATCACCCATAGTTCTGTTTCTTTTGTAGGTTTTCTTGCTATCAGTTTATTTTTCTTTTCTTTTTGGGGACCAAGAGATTTGAGACAGTTTTTCCATGTACCCCAAACTGGCCTTGAACTTGGGACCCTCTTTCTTCAGCTTCCTGAGTGTTGAGGTTACAGGCATGTACTACCACACCTAGCTTGATGTTCTTTCTTGATATGCCTGACTTGATTGAATAACGGATATTGTTAACAATAACTCACAGCACTAGGATGCTTCCTCTCTCCACAGATGATTTTTTTTCCCCTTGGAGGCATGTAAAAGAGCAACACTTTTAGGCCTTTTAAAATTTTTGTTGATCTTTCTGAACTGCCTTTACCCTCAGTATGAAAACTTGCTGGCCTCAAATGAAAGTCTGGAGTGTTTACAGAACATCCTACCTAGTTTTTCCAGAACTTTAACCTCTTATTTCTACAAAATAAAATGAAAACATTTAGTCTGCTGTTTTATCTGCTGCTTAATCCTAGCTCACAGACTAAACGTTCCCCCTTTCCCAGGATTCATAAACATGCCCCCTTATTCCCATCAGCTCATCCCCTTCTCATTCTAACATACGGAGCTGATAAGTAGGCATGTTGTTCTCTGGCTTTATAGCCCTTTTCTTTTGTAGCTGCAAGGTAAAAGCCTACGGTTCTACCTAGTACATGTCCATTGGGATGCAGGTCAGGCCAGGCTAGATAATATGGCATGAAGCTTGCTCATCCTCAAACCCTTTAAGTAACAAAACATCACCCTCCAGAATGCGCACGGTGGCTACCTCTCCTAGTGTAGCACCTCTTGGGATATGAAGGAAAGGCCCTTTCACTTCACAGCTCTACCACCCTGCCTATAGTCTGATGCTCTGTCTCTTCCAGTGCTTTCCAATTTCACGGCTGCATGATGGCCCCTGTGGTCATAAAGCTCTCTCTTTAAAGCACATTCTTAAGAGTAATTTTGTATTGAAGTGCATGTTTGCTGTCTTCTCAGTTATTTTCTGCATTCTGAGGACAAGCCAGTTACATATTTATTATTCCAGCCTTTATTACAGGGGCTTACAAAACTTGTTATACTCATGTCTCCTATTTTATATTTGAAAATAGTTTTCCATTTTTAGGTTTTCAAAAATGTATTACCATACTATACTTTATAGATCCATTTATCCATGCCACTTCTCTTGAACAATTTCTGAAATAAGAACGGTCAATAGGAAGAGAGTAGAGGTGGATATCGCCTGGTCTTCAGTCCTGAAACCAGGAATATTTCATTGAGTAAAGATATATGATGTATCCAATAATTTTTCATAATGACTTAAAAACTATAACACAAATTTGTTTTCCTTATCCATGATTCTGTGTGCTTACACAATGACTATGTATTTCTGCCTTAAAATTTGTTTTATTTACTGAAATTTAGGGATTTCATCATCCAGGAAAAAAAGAGCTAGGCCAGATTCAGGAAGCACATCAAGTACAAAATCACTGTCTTCTTAAGAATGACTTAATCTGTGTGATAAATATTGAAAATTTGTGAATATTTTCATTCAACTGTTGTTAGAGACTTATTTATACTAAGCATTTCTCTCTGTATGCAGCCATTCTACACAGCATCCTGTTGTGATGGAGGAAGAAAGGCAATAAGCTCTGCATCTACACAACTAGGCGAGGGAAGTAGATTTTACTATGGAAAGTTGTATAATTTTTTTTATTGCTATGCAGTAAATTGCAAATTTGGAGGCTTAAGAATACACTCACTCAGCACCTTTACTATTCAGAAGTCTGAGTGGCCAACACCAGGACTTTTCTGTTTAGGGTCACACAAAATGCAGGCCACTGGGGGGAAATTTACACCCAAGTTCATGGCAGCAGACAGTCAAGTTATGCTCTTGTAGTTTGGCAACTGATGCAGCCCTCTTCTGTCCTCATGGTCATTGGCAGTGCCCACTTTCAGCTTGCAGATGCACCCTTCTTCTGTCCTCATGGTTATTGGCAGGGTCCACGTTGATGCAGCCCTCTTCTGTCCTCATGGTTATTGGCAATGTCCACTTTCAGCTTGCAGAGGCTACAGGCATTTCCACGTTCTGCTTCTCAACCTTCTTCCAGACATTGGGGGAACCTAACCTCTCACAAGATTTACATTTCTGGGTTTTTGATTTACCACCAGATGGGGAAAATCCTGTTTTTGTAAAATTCCCAGTTAAAGGCCAACTGCCTTTGCTATTTATTACATTTTTCAAAGCTATTTATTTTGACTCCATGTTAAAACTACGAAGAATGTGAAGAACTAATGCTCTATTTCAAAAGTTGTCTAACATCGATATGTAGTATTTAGGAGACTACTGAATACATACATACGTTAACAAATTAAAAGAAGGGCCTTGGTGATGCCAGTAGTATTATTTCCTTTACCAAATGAAAAACTGAGACTCATGGAGAACTCTTTCCCTCACATAAGTGCATTTAGCTACTCTAATTGAATCCCACATGGTTTTTCAACTCAGATATCATCATGAACTTGGAGGAAAGAAACTCTGGAAAACTGATGTATCTGAAAGATTTTGGTTATCTTCATAGACCTTCTTTATGAAAATGACTGATTCTGGAGGCTGGAGAGATAGCTCAGTGGTTGGTGGCTCACAACCATCCGTAATGAGATCTGATGTCCTCTTCTGGGTGTCTGAAGACAGCTACTGTGTACTTACATATAATAAATAAATACATCTTTAAAAGAAAAAGAAAATCACTAATTCAAAATATATTTTTCTCATAGCAAAGTGAGAAGCTGAGGACCTAAATGCAGGTCCCTTGTGTATATGCTTTGGCTTCCAGTTCTGAGTTTTTAAAGGATTTCTGTGTGTACGAGTGTTGTGTCTCTGCATTTCCATGTGATTCCTATGCCTTTTCTTATGTTTGTTTTGTCATCTTCCAAATTGCTCTTTTTGTTTTATCTTATTCCATTTTATTATTATTCCTTAGATGCCTCTTTGTTTTCTAAGTGCAGGCAGAAAGGGTGTGGATCCGGATGGGAGGGGATGAAGTGAGGAACTGGAAGGACTAAGGATGGGAAAAAACATGATCAGAATGTATTATATGAAAAAAATCTATTTACAATAAAAACTGAGAGTGGTGTAGAAAGAAGGCTTCAGTATTTTAGTAAGAGCTATCAGACTGCAATCTCAAGCAGGCAGCGGAAATACCTAAAGAAGATGAAAATAGCTATGTGCCAAAATTTTTTGCTTATGTAGATTTGTTTCACCAAAAAATACAACTAATCTTTTAGCCTAAAGAAATTGAGATATCATTCCTCAGTCATAAGGAAAGCATGGAAACAAAGCTGATACAAACTCAACTAAGGTGTAGTTTCAATTTTAAAATTCTAAAATGATGAACTAAGTCATGACTTGATCTTCAAACTGAAAATCTTTATTTTTCTACTTATGCCAGCCCAATAAAACACAAAACACATTCTAAATTAAGGCTAACATATCTTATGTCTGCATCTCAGACCTTTTAAAAAGTTTTTTTATTTATTTTTATTTTCTTACAAATTTAAAAAAATACAGAAGACCCTAAGAGAGCCTTTAGGTAGATTTTATCTATTAATATTTACTGTACCTAACATTCTAACTCAATAAATGGGGAAACTTTGATGGCTCAATGGGTAAGAACACCCATCCAGCAAGCATGAGCCTAAGCCACATAAAACCCAGCATGACTGTACAGGCCTGTAATGCTAGCATTCAGTTGGTGGCGGGGTAGAGTTAGTCAGGTCAGAAATTCTCTAGCTAGTCGACCAGCCAGTTTAGCCAAACAGCAACCTTCCAGTTTAGGTAATATGGTAAAAAATGATGAAATAAGACACTAATGTGCATGCATAAATGTGCAAATCTGTACATTTAAACCCAGCATGTGCTACACATTGACACACATAGATACACAGACACATAGAGACACAGACACACACACACACACACATACACACACACACACATTCATCAAATGATAATTTTAAAAAGTTAGAAGCAATGTGGATAGGCAACTAAAACAATGAACTTTTAATATATTACTGCATTAAATTCATAGGCTTACCTTAAACTTTGAATTAATCATATATTCATGCCTGTTTTTTGTAATTGGACATTTGGAAAATTTAAGTTAGGCATGTCTATTAAATACTAAATTCTACAAAACAGTTTAAAAATATATTTCCTGGTTATATCAATGCTATCAGGAAAGCTTTTATGAAGCTTAGAGCCGTGAATGCAAGTTTTCCAAAAGTAATTTTTGCTTAAAAGCTTGACCACTAGCAATAAATATTGTCAATTGTTTCATCATACATATTCTTCAGGAAAAAAGATTATTTCTTTCAAGAAAATGTCTGCCAAAAATAAGAGTGAGTATGTGTGAGTGTGTGTGCGTGTGTGCGTGCATGCGCGTGCGCGTGTGTTCATGTGCACCTGTGTGTGAGTGCCTGGGGAAGCCACAGGATGATTATGCATGTTATTCCTCAAGAGCTGTTTACATTGACTTTTGAGACAAGGTTTCTCACAGGGCTGACTAGTCAACCCCGAAGGATCTACTTACCTCATCCAGGCATATACTGCCATGCTTGGCTTTAAGTAGATTCTAAGGATCAAACTCAGGTCCTTATGCTTATATGATAAGCCTTTAAATGAGGTCGGTTGGGGTCAGTCAGCCAGTCTGTCTGTCTGTCTATCTCTGTCTGCCTGTCTGTCTCTCTGTCTGTCTCTGTCTCTCTGTCTCTGTCTGTCTCTCTCTCCAGCTCCCAAATTACATTTTGTAACTTTCTTTGCAATAAAAATAGTAGCACAGAAAAAATGCCTAGGTCACCTTACAATACAGACAACTATTCAAGTGTCTTTACTGAAGTAACCATAGCATTTCAATATGCTACAGAGGTGTTTTCTGACATAACTTAGTATAAAATCTAAGCTGGCTGGAACTCACTCACTAGGTCTCCCAAGCTGTCCTCAAACCCTCAGTGCTCCCTCTTGCCTCAGCCTCCCTAGTCTGAGAGCACAGGCATGCATAATCTTGCCCAGTCATTTTGCACATTTTCATACACTACTGCCTAGTCAATGCCTAGTCAAAGATTAAACTGACTAGATTAAAATGCCTTTAGAAGACATTCTAAGTAAAACTGCCTTTTTAATACAAACTACATGGTAGGAAAGCCCTCAGTGGCTTCTTGTGTCATTTGATGCCACTGCCTTCATTTGTGCAGGTCAAGTCATCATTGTTTGTGCATTAGTAGTGTAAATGTTAACAAAGTGAAAAGAAAAGGAACACACAGTATGTTGGTTTGGTGACTACAGACCCTCAAAGAAAGGCCTTTGAAGATCCCCAGGATTCCTGGACTTCACCCTGTAGACCAGGCTGGCCTTGAAGTCAGAGATTCACCTGCCTCTATCCCAGGAGTTCTAGGATTACAGGTGTGAACTATCATGCCCAGTTTCAACAGGATGTATCTTAAAGTGCTTCTTAAAAGAAGGTTGTAGTGAGTAGGTTCATATCTTAGTGCTATTCAAATGCAACAGTGATCATTCAACCAACAGTGTCAGAAAAAAGTACATAGAGTGAAATAAAAATAAAAGAAAAAAACCTCCAAAGGATGTCGACAACTTAGGTAATGTGCAAATCCCAACAACAACAATAACAACAACAACAACAACAACAACAACACAACAAACCTTTTTTCAATTCAGAGTTCAAATATTTTCAGTTCAGATAAAATAGCTTCTAGTTAGATTAGACATCCTTCATATTCTCAACTCTTACCTTAGCTCTGGAGGAACTGACATTCTCCATATTTTCAATACTACAGATACAATTCTGTGAAACTTTCCGGCAGGCCACTCTGATGTAGTCCCAGAAGCTACGAGGGCTCTCGTAGCCAAACCAGGTTACTTGACCTTCAGAAGATAAAGTGTAACACAGGATAAATAAATCTAGTCTAGAAAATTCAAAATGCAAAAACAATAAATTCTGAACAACAAATGGTAATGCAGTCTACTAGTAAGGAAAGGACTTACCAAAGTATTGAAAAATCCTAAGTTTAGTTCCATTCTAAATTTACTGGTGTTACTTTTGAATATCAACATTGGCAATGCTGTCACACAGTCATTCTGTAATTGTAGTTATTCACATGAAATGAAAAGGAACAGGACACTAAAATATCTTATTGTCTAAGGTTTTTCACTAGAGCCCAGGAGCTTTCCCTGCACTTCCTGGATACTGGGTAGTGTTGTTGTTGTTGGAATTTACACATTAACCTTACAAAGTTGACATCCCTTAGAGGTTTTAATAATATTTGTTTCACTGTGTATACTTATTTTCTAACACTGTTGAATCATCACTGTTGCGTCTTGAATAGTAGGAAAATATGAACCTACTTCTAAAATCTTCCTTTTACGAAGCACTTTAAAATACATCCTGTTCAAGCTAGACATTCAATTATGTGTGGCTGATTGGATTCTAAAGCCTTTTTCTACTTTGAATAAATGGAAAATATATTAAAACAAATCTTTTATTCCTCTCTATAAGGTTATATTTCAAATCTTGAGACAGTTGGTGGTTGACCCTATAAGCAAATAAAATCAATTAACATTCCACATTCACTGCAGATTTCCTACCCAACCTCTACCTACAGAACTCTCCTCTGTCATTCATCTGCTGTCATTTAGTCACTAACCCATGAAAACCCAGGCATAAACCACCTTCCTTTTCTATGGTGGTTTTATTTATTTGCTTATTTTTTCATTTAACTATGTCCCATTATATTTTCTCTTTCATTGAAAATAGATTTTTTTCTCATATAATATATCCTGGTTAGGATTTTTCCCTCCCTCTCCTCTCAGTTCCTCTCCAACTTCCCTCCTACTGAAGTCCACCCCCTTTTTGTCTCTCATTAGAAAACAAATAGGTTTCTAAGGGATAATAGTAAAATAAAATATAGTAAGATAAAACAAAAACTGACACATTGGAATAGGACTAAACAAGCAAGTGTAAGGAAAAGCACTCAATAGAAGGGACAAGAAACAGAGACTCACTCATTCATATACTTAGGAATTCCATAAAAACACTAACCTGGAAGCCTTAAAATAGACACAAAGGACCCAGTGCAGACCATGCAGGCCCTGTGCATGCTGCCTCAGTCTCTGTGAGCTCATATGTGCTTTGAGCATACTGTTTTAATGGAAGGTTTTCTTAGTGTCCTCCATCCCCTTCTCTGGCTCTTACACTCTTTCTACCTTCTTTTGTACAAAGTTCTCTGAGCCTTGAGTGGAGAAACTGATTATACATCCCATTGAGGGTTGAGCATTCCAAATTTCTCTAACTCTCAGCATTATGCCTGGCTGTGCGTCTCTGTATTTGTTCCTATCAGCTGTAGGGGAAGCTTCTCCAATGATGGCCGAGGAGCAAAGTAATGATCTATCTAGCCTCGTCTTTTATATTTGGATAATTACATGGCTGTGCATGAAGACATTTCACTTGGCGTACCTTATGTCACCATTAAAAATTCTAAGTAGAACTCTGAGTAGCAGGTACATGTGAGCCTCCTTGTGTGCTTAATATTTTTAAATGTATGTTCATTTTAAAATTTTAATTGAAATATAATTGCATTACTTCACTTTGCTTTCTCCCTCCAACTCCTTCTATGCCCCATTCCTCCAACTAAGAGCTTCTTTTTATTAGTTACACACACACAAATATATATTAATGCATAATATAAATACAACTCATTGAGTGTGTTTAGTGTTGTTTGTGTGCATATGATTATATATACTTAGTATTTTTTAAGTGGAATATGAAAAAATGTCTTCCCATTGTGGCTGCCTGGACCAGGAAAGTTGATTAATCTTCCTATCGAAGCGTTTCCTTTTCCTTTTTTTTTTTTTTTTTTTTTTTTTTTTTTTTTTTTTTTTTT
>NW_022196901.1:5249605-5261979 GCF_008632895.1 Mastomys coucha
GCCTCTGCCTCCCAAGTGCTGGGATTAAAGGCGTGCGCCACCACCGCCCGGCTTCCTTTTCCTTTTTAAATCCATGCTTCTTTGTTTGGATCTAGGCATTTGTCTGAGCACTTCCCTTCCACAGTGATGCTTCTCCCCAGGTGAAGTTCAATGTCTAGGATATTTGAGTAACTCTCAACCATGGCTACCAAATGGATGGTTTAAAAAATAAACTCATTTGTGACTAGAAAATTCACTCAGTTTCTCAGATTCTTCAGTTTGCATATCTTCAAATATTATTATATAGCACTTACAATGTTAGAAATAATAATTCAACTATTGCCACTGTGAGTTCTAGTAAGTTTAACAGCATAGTATCTACAATTAATAAAACCAGGATTAAAGAAAGGAAACGTTTTGTTGTTGGTGGTGGTGTTTTGACATAGGGTTTCTCTGTATAATAGCTCTGTCTGTCCTGGCCTTGCTTTGTAGACCACGGTGTGCTTGAACTCCCAAGATCTTGATTTTAAAACAGTGTAATACGCTTGTATCCTCTTTGTTTTTTAAAAAAGCATAGCTGAATGTTTTGCACAACTCATACAACATATCAGAAAAGATTATTAGCTGATACAGCCCTCCCAGTAAGTCAATTCCATGTTCCCATGCAGCTCAGTGACAGGAGTCATCACCAGCATAATGGAGATGAGCCAGTCACTTCAGACCTTAGGAAACTTCTTTTTAAAAACTTTATTAAAAATAATAGCACATAGGTACTTTAAAAACATACCATTAAGTTTATAATTCTATACTTAATAGTCCAAATATAAAAGTGCATATAATCTTGAGGAAACAAATACTACTTTTATCTAGTAAATAAAACTAACCCAATTACGATGAATATAAGCCCTTCTGTAACAAGAAAACTAAGCTGGTTGAGTGTGGCCTGTTTACTGTGAAGGCTGGGGCAAGGTGTTACCTTTTACTTTTACCTCATTCTTTCCAAACAAAGCAACTTACAGTCTCTAAAATGAGCAAGAGCCTAAATGAATTGGCTCACTTTTCATCCTTAGATTTGTAGAATTGATTAAGAAAACTTATGTTTGAACAATCTGGCTCAGAAACGTTTAACCTTAAAATAAATACACATTTTTAAGTTTAACATTTTTTTCAAATTATAAACAAATACGTTTTGAAAGAACAGTGTTCTATTTCTGCTTCAACATGTTACAGTTTATAGATTTTTTTTTCCTGAAGCTTGGAAAGAGCATTCCAGTATCAACACATTCATCAGAATAACAACACTGGCTAAATTCCTACTCTATGGACAAATTTTATTTGCTGTAATTTCCAATTTTTAAAAACATTTTTCCTCCCAGATGACCTTTTTAAAAATAATCTTTTTAGTTTTTGAGATTATAGTGTAACTGCGTTATATGTTTTGAAAGAACAGTGTACTATTTCTATTACATTATTTTTTCTGTCCCTTTCCTCCCTCCAAACCTTGCAACAGAGTCACCTTCCTTGCTGTCTTTCAAATTAACCTACTCTGTCCACACAGTGTTAAACAACCACTTTGGAAAGTATTATAAATCTTGGTCAAATTGTTTAAAAAGTTCTAGTATAGCTCTACAGGAAAACACCAAGGTCAAATTTCTTAAATCATACTCGAAACAAAAGACATTTCCTTCTCTCATGAGCAAACACTGAAATCCCCCATAGGACACTATCTGACATCATTCCAAATAACTAGATCCTTTATTAAAGCACACAAGCATACACAATAACATTTCATGAAAAATCAAAGGGAGGTTTATAGAGTGGTGCCACATCTATCTTACCTCAGATTATAACAGTTTAACAAAAACCAAAATTGGAAAAATCAAAGAGAGCCTACTACATCAAACTATAGCTATAAAATGTTCCAACATTAAAATGCAAATAAGAATAGAATCCTTGCTCTCAAAATAATGCCAATTATTAATGTTTAAGCCATTCTTATATTATCTCTATCCTGAAAACAGATTTGCTATGTAGTTTATTATTTATAGAACCAAAAAGTTACTAACATAATAACAATTTTCATGAGATATCATTAAAGGAAAATAACCTATAACATAACTAACTAGACTTATGCCAAAAGTTTAATCAATCTATCATTTAATATGAAGAAATCTCCTAAGTCTATTTAAGACTCAGTTGATGACACTTGCTATTATTCTCTTACTATTGTTACTATTTTTACTTCACTACAAAGAAGTCATGGGAAAGTGATTGATTTAAAATATATACTTACTTGGAATATATTAAGTGTTTTAATTATAACTAATCATCCTATTCTAGACTGAGTAAAAGTGACCAGACATATATAGACCAAACAAGAATCTACTGGATTCCATGTTATTTGTAGACAACTTTTTTTTAAAGATTTATTTTATGTGTATGAGTACACTGTAGCTGTACAAATGGCCATGAGCTATCATCTATGTGGCTGCTGGGAATTGAACTCAGGACCTCTGCCGGCCAGCTCACTCCGGCCCGCTTGCTCCAGCGTAATTCACTGTAGCTATCTTCAGACCCACCAAAAGAGGGTGTCAGATCTCATTATGGGTGGTTGTGAACCACCATATGGTTGCTGGGATCCGAACTCAGGACCTTTGGAAGAGCAGTAAGTGTTCTTACCCGCTGAGCTATCTCGCCAGCCTCGACAAGTTTTAACAATGTTTACATTTTATGGATGGAAAAAGAAGGGTTCACAGACTGCCACAACTAAGCATTCATTTTTCTTCTAGCCTCATGGGTCTGACTGATGGAGAATAAGTTAGTTGGTTTTCCTGTTGGTTTTGAATTCTCACTGACAGTCCGAGAAAGAAGAGGTACAGGGAACATAAGGAAACACACTGTATCTGGGACTTTCTCATATAATATTAAAATCCTTAGTATACCTGCTCTCCTCCTGTAAATAATGAAACAAAAGCTTAGCCATAGTCTCTGTGAGGTCATATGTATATCAGTCCTGTTGTATGTAAATCATGTTGTTTCATTGGAGTCATCCATCACTTTTGGCTCTTATTATCATTCAATTTCTTCTTCTGCATAGATCCCTGGACCTTGAGAGGAGGGGTTTGATGAAGACAATTCATTTAGAACTGATTACTCCAAAGTCTCTCTCTCTCTCTCTCTGTGCTTTGTCCAATTGTGGGTCTCTTGTGAAAAAAAAAGAAGCTTCTCTGATGAGGGTTGAACAAGGATCTATGGATATAACTGTATTGCATTAGGAGTCATTTTACTAATATATTCCTTTGGCAAAATAACAGTATTAGATTTCTCTTAGTGTCATAGCCTATCTAGTTCTCAGGTTCTTGACCACTTTAGCAATGACAGTCCATCTCATGGAGTAAGCCTTAAATCCATTCAAAGAGAGCTTGGTTACCATATAACTTCATTTAGATGTCTGTCATATATGTATGTATTTTAGGAACCTTCTACAATGGTAGGTTTCTTCATGTTTTTTTGTTTTTCAAATAACCTTTAGTGTTAGTTGTCCCTTCCCATATTCCTCCTTTACCCCACTCTCCCATATCCCTCTGTATTTAAGGGAGTGCCTCCCCTTCTCTCCATAACACTATAGTCTATCTTCCCTTTCCTTCTCTAGGTCCCTTACTAGGTACATGCTTTGTGGTTATTCAGATTCTTGGACACATACAAGAAGCTTAAAAGTTAACATCCACATATTAAACAGAACATACAATATTTGTCTTTTGGGCCTCTGTTAGCTCAATCAGCATTTTTTTATAGATCTATCCAATTACCTGACAATATCATAGTTTCATTTTTTCCTAACAGCTGTATACTATTCTATTGTGTAAACATACCTCATTTTTATTACCTATTTATCAATTGATGGACATTTAGGCTGTTTCCAATTTCTGGCTATTATAATAGCATAGCAATAAAAGGGGATAGAGTCCATTAGATATATGCCAAGAAGTGGTAATTTGATTATGAGTTAAATCAATTCCCACTTTCCTGAGGTAGTGCCACACTGGTTTCCATCATGGCTATATAAGTTGGCATTCTTACCAACAATGACTGTTTCCCGTTATCCATGTCTTCTCTAGCTTATTCTCATTTGTTTTATTGATCTTAGAAATTTTGACTGATATAAGATGAAATCACAAAATAGTTTCAATTAGCATTTCCTTGATGACTAAGGATGTTGAACATTTCTTTAACTGTTTCTCAGTCATTTGTGTTTCACCTTTTGAGGACTTTGCTTAGTTTTACAACCTGTTTTTAAAAATCGGTTTTCTTGATGTTCAAGTTTTCTAATTCTTTTAATACTAGCCACACATCATACACACACACACACACAGAGGCATATATATATAGACATATATATATAAATATATATAAAATTGGTAATGATCTTCTCATATCCTGTAGGTTGTTACTTTATCATGTGTTCTTTGACATATAAGATTTTCAGCTTCATGAAGTCCCATTTATTGATTGTTCACTTTAGTGTTTATGCTATCAGTGTCCTGTTCAAGAAGTTCTTTTCTCTGTCAATGAGTTCAAGTCTACTCTGCATTTTCTCTTCTATTAGATTCAGAATATCTGGTCTTATGTTGATGCTCTTCATCCACTTGGAGTTTTGTTCAGTGTGATAAATATAGATAGATTTGCATTCTTCCACATCCAGTTTGACCAGCACAATTTACTGAATTTGGTGACTTTTCTCTAGTGTGTATTTTTGGCTCATCAAAAATCAGGTGTCTATAGGTTATGCAGACTCCCATCTTGATCTTCAATTCAATTCCATTGGTTAACATGCTTTTTTTTATGCCAATAGCATGCTGTTTCCTTACTGTAATACAACCTGAAATCAGAGAGATTGTTACATCTTCTGGTGTCTTCTTCAATTTCTTTCTTCAGTATCTTAAAAGTTTTACTATGTAAATATTTCACTTGTTTGATTAGAGTTATTCCAAGATTATTTGTTGTTGTTGCTATTGTTAATGGTGATATTTCCCTCACTTGTCTCTTACTATGTTTGTCAAAAGTGTATGTGTGTGTGTGTGTGTGTGTGTATGGAAGCTACTTTTTTGTATCTTGTTGTTTTTGTTGAAATGTTTATCAACTGTAGAAGTTTCCTGGTGAAGTTTTTAAGAGCCTTTATGTATAAAAGCTTGTCAATTGCAAATAAAGATACTTTGACTCTTCATTTCCTATTTGTACCCCTTGATTTTTTCAGTAGTCTTACTGTGCTAGCCAAGACTTCCAATACTTTATCAAATAGGTATGGATAGAGTGAACATCCTAATTTCAGTTGAAATGCTTTGTGTTTCTCACTGCTTAAGTTGTTGCTGACTTGCTCTAAATTGGCTTCATTATGTTAAGGTCCTTTGTATCCCTAGTCTGTCCAAATATTTTATCATAAAGGGGTGTTGGATTTTGTAAAAGGCTTTTTCTGCATCTATTGAGATGATCATGTGTTTTGCCTTTTAGCTTGACTATATGGTGTATTACATTGACTGGTACAAATATGTTGAACCATCCCTGCATCTCTGGGGTGAAGCCAACTTGATTATGGTGGATGATTTTTTGATGGCTTCTTGGATTTGGATTTCAATATTTTATTATCATATGTTGCAAGGAATTTCTTTTCTGGACCTGTCTATTTGGTGTTCTGTATGCTTCTTCTACCTTGAATAGCAGTTTGTTTATGCTTTTTGAGACAAGATTTCTGTGTGTAGCCTTGGCTTCCTGGAATTCGCTCTGTAGACCAGGTTGACCTTGAACTCAAGAGATCCACCTGCCTTGGAAGACTGCCCAACTTGATGGGCATCTTTCGATTTGGGCAATTTTACACTGTAATTTTGTTAAAAGTATTTTCTATGCCTTTGACTTGGGTTTCTTCTTCCTCCTCTATTTCTATTATTTGTTGGTTTGGTCTTTTCATAATATCCCAGATTTCCTGGATGTTTTGTGCCTGAGTTTTCTATATTCCACATCTCTGACTGAGCTATCTATGTCTACCTTGTCTTTAAGACCTAAAATTCTCTCTTCCATGTCTTTTAACCTGTTGGTGAGGCTTAACTCTGAGGATTTTTTTAGGTTTGAGAGCCAATATTTTTAATTTCAGTTTTATTTAAGTTTGGGTTTTCCTTAGTGTTTCTGTTTGTTAAATGTCTTGAAGTATTTTCATTACTTCATTAAAGTATGTTTTATTAGTCTTCAATAAGACATTTATTCATGTCCACTTTTTAAGATACTTGAACAAATTCATAATAGCTATTTTGAGATCTTTATCTTGAGATTGACTAATTTGTTTTTGTAGGGCCTATTGCAATCAGGTCGCTGGCTTCTAGAGGAGGCATATTATCTTCAGTATCCATGTGCTAGGATCTAGGCATCTGGGGTTATGATGGTTAAAGTGTTTTTGATAGATCTCTTCTTACCTTTATTGGAGAATATTCTGTTCTTTGGTTGCTAATATGCACTCTTAATCCTAGGCAAATGTGGAATCCTTAGTGGAGAATGATTCTATATATTGGCAAGTGTTAAAAAGCAATGAAATTGTACTTAAAAAGAAAGGTTGGAAGGGATGGCAGGAAAGAACTAGTGGGTATCTTGGTCCGTTAAAGAAACTATTCTCAGGGAAGAAAGGAGAGCTGTGAAGAGGAGCTCTTTCTGGCATGCTGCAGTAGGATGAGGAACAGCTCTGGAGATACCAGAGTAAGGACAGGAAGGACAGTAAAAGTTACCTAACTTGTCCCCAGCTAGTATGGCCACTGGGCTCTGCTAGAAACAATTTCTAAGGGTCATCAGGTGTCACAAAGGAACAAAATGGGATAGAAGGAACAGCTGAGACAGATGGCAGTAAAGAGGCAGGAGAACCTGATTATACACCAAGAGGCAGAGTCCCCTGAAAAAATTGCAGTTGCATGAGAGCTCATACTGCAATTTAGCTAAAAATAAAGCAATGCTTTTCTATGCTGTCATTTCCATCATTTCTTAGATAGTGATCTTACAATGTATTATATACAACTTTTCTTCAACTTCTGGAAGGCTCCTTTAAAATGCTATTTATAAGTGAAATGTGATGAGTCATATCTATCTTGTCACAGTATACAAAGGGCTGAAGCAGAGGACTGTGACTTTGAGAAAAGTCTAGGCTATTTAGCAAGTTCAAGGCCAGCAAAGAAGAATCCTCTTTTTAAAAAAAAACCCACAAAAAACCAAACAAACATTTGAGATATAGGTTTTTGTTTTTTCACCCCCCATACACTAATTTAATACTGTAACTATCACATTATCTAAACAAAAGCAAGTGCTTAATATTCAGGGGCTGTTTTAGAATTTTAGACTTTCAATGCTATATATTTTCATCAACAAGTAAAAAGTTATATATTAACAACAATGAAATGAGATATCAGAAAATAGTAATCACATATATATTGTTGGTAAAACCTTTTGTGGTAGCCAATTTAACAACATATAAAATTCAAATTTTATAAACTCTTTGTTTTTAATAACCACATCTGACAGTTCATTAGCTACTGTTATTAGAAAATAACTTTAAAGAAAATAAAACATTATGTTAAAAATAAATTTTACTGACACATATTATGTCCCAGGAAAGGAAATTCTTATAGAAAAAAATCTACTGTTGATACACAATAATATTATATACTGCCAAAAATAAAATAAAATGGAAATAATATTCAAAAGAATAGAAACATGCAGAAACAAAAACTTGTACATGGATACTTCTAAAAGCATTAATTTTAAACCGGGCGGTGGTGGCGCACGCCTTTAATCCCAGCACTTGGGAGGCAGAGGCAGGCGGATTTCTGAGTTCGAGGCCAGCCTGGTCTACAGAGTGAGTTCCAGGTCAGCCAGGGCTACAGAGAAACCCTGTCTCGAAAAACCAAAAAAAAAAAAAAAAAAAAAAAAAAAAAAAAAAAAAAAAAAAGCATTAATTTTAAAAACAAAATATATAAATAATGCAAATGTCCATTAACTAATGAAGGATACATAAAAAGGAGTATATCAATATAAAAGACTATCATCCAATCACAAAAAAGGATGAAGTCTTAATATACAGTAGCATAGACTGAAAGCATTGTGCTGATGAAGAGATTATATACAAAACCAACTACAAAACCCAGAAATTTTAAGAAATTTCTAGATTAAATAAATGTCTTAATAGTTTGGTAGATTCCAGGGAATGCAGAAAGGTGGAAAAGTTAGATGATAGCTTAATTAATAGGGAGAAGCTTCTTTTAAGGCTGACAAAAATATTCTGGAGGTAGGTATCAGAGAGTGTTGCATAACGGCAAATATACTAAAATCAAATAAAATGCATATTTTAATTAAAACAGGTCATTGTGTTTCATGAATTATGGTGATAAATATAACGTTGTCACCTGCAGTTACATTTGTAATTCTGGACATTTTCATTACTATTGCAACTTTATATTTGAATGCTGTATCCCTTTGGTGAATGATGGGAAGACAAAAATGTAAAGAAGAGACGGGTACCCCCAAAAGATGAAGGTATACCCAGAAAAAGGCTAAGAGTCATGACAAGCTTTTGTCCTTTTTCCCTCTTACTTTTCCTCCTTTTGCTTTTAACAGAAATATAAGGAAATCCAGGCAGTCCATAAGATAGGACAGAGACAAATTCTTCTGTGAAGTATCTACTCAAACAGTATCAGAAAAACAAAAAAAGGCAAGGGCTCTAAACTGAAGAATAAAGAAAGCACAGGTATGTAATGGAGATTAAAAAAGTAAATGAACAGTAAAGAAGGTTAGGGATTCTCAGTGTTTCTAGTTACTGACTTTTTCTCTATATTTTGTTTAGAAACTAAGAGTTTCCATTTTTTAGAATCTACAGCTATACTATTGAACCTTAAGTTTACTAAGACACATTAGTAACTTTTATTTTCTGTAAGATTAAAGATATTAAATCTAATTTTCCATTGAACATAAAGCCCTGTGTTTCTGAAGTTATTTAATTATGATATTTAACTTTAAAAATCTGCTGAGACTTTCTTTTATTTCCAAGCACATAACTTAAAAGGACATTTCTCTGAATGGCCTTGTCCATTGTCTAAACACCAAATCCTGGCAATTGGAGCAGTTTCTTATCTCTGGCATCGTGTTTTTGCATGGGTCTATGGGCTCTTATTGGATAACTTCTGTTCATGTTACTACAGAAACAATTCAAATCTCATTTATACGCAAACCAGGAATCAAAAGTTGGAAAGCCTTCAGAAACAAACAAAGAAAACTCAAAAGCCAAATGGACAGGTTTATCTTTACTTATTGTTTCTAAGAATGTTTATATTCACTTCAAAAGACGGCCTCATAGGGAGGTGACTATTTACCATCTAAGCCAGGAAGCACTTTGAGGTTGAAGCCAAAGCTTAGGTAACAGAGTGGTTCAGTTGGATTACAGAAATTATGTAGTGTCAAAGCACAGGAGTTCTAGCTCTTTTTAAGTGTCTGAAATCAACTGGTATTGAGGGCTGGAGGAATAGAGATTATTGCTTCTGCATTAAATGTTCAATTTTTCATCAAATTTTCACTGAATATCTACCACACCACTGTTACAGGGTTTCTCTGTGTAGCCCTGGCTGTCTTAAAACTCACTCTGTAGACCAGGCTGGCCTCGAACTTAGAAATTCACCTGCCTCTGCATCCCAAGTGCTGGGATTAAAGGCATGCGCCACCACTGCCTGGCCTACTACATCACTGTTACAGATATTTGGAATATATCAACAGAGAGACAATGTTACTAGTCCTGAAAAAAAGACAATATAGTAGATAGACTTAAAAATTATAGAGAGAAAAATATGTCAGGAGTATAGGGGAACGGTAAGAGATGGGGAGATGAGTCACACTCTTAAATATTGTGAATGGTAGGCCTCAGTGAGCAGTTTCCTAGTAAATGTTGGAGTTGATCATTCACATATTAGAACTGGGCCCCAACACAGGAAAAGCCAGGCCATGATGTCTACGATGAAATGTACCTGGTACAGTCAGAAAGATGAGCAGGTGAAGGACAGTGTGGTACTTAAGGTACCACAAAGAGAGATTAACTATATATAGAACAACTGAGAAAACATTTGGTATCAATGTAAAACCTCAACTGAATGGGAGTATGTAAGTCCAATATTTGTAAGAATAATGAGCAGATTAATTCAGAAGAAATGACATGTCACATCTTGCTTTTTTTCCTTTAATATGTGGTGTACTAGCACTACTTATAGCTCTTCAGAATGCTGCAGAACCTTTTCCACTTTAACTATTTTCTATAATATTTAATAAATTCAACTACCAAATCACCCAATGATCTTTATAAGACTATTTCTGACTGCTTTACTAATACTTTTCTTGTTTTCCAACTTGCTAACTAGATAACGAACAAATTTACAAATTGCATTTAAAAAAATTAAGCTGTGTTTTCCTCTAAGTCACTGTTATTCCTCTTTCCCTTGTGAAATTCCCTCAAGGAAGCAGAGATTACTAACTCCTTTTCATTACATCACAATTAGTAATATTTTTATGAAAACATGACTCAACTATACAACATTGCTAAATTATCTTCTTTATACCCTTTAAATCCAGGTATCAAAAATACCATGCCTTATTATCTTTATAATCTAAACCATATCCAAATGGGTTACTTAATAACAGGAATAAATGGAATAAAAGAATATTGCATGAATGTGTGTATGATATTGGCAGAAGGATTTAAAATGGAAAAATAAACCAGAAAGCTCATACAAAGTAACAAAGTGAAGGCATCTGCTCCAGAGAAAGAATAGAGACTTCAAGCTATAATTCAACAACATTCTGTGGCAAACTAGCCAGCCTTCTAAAGTAACTGGAGATCAAGGAGTTTTAATTTCATGTATTATAATGAAAACTCAGGCCAGGCAGTGGTGGTGCATGCCTTTAATCCCAGCACTTGGGAGGCAGAGGCAGGCGGATTTCTAAGTTCCAGGCCAGCCTGGTCTACAAAGTGAGTTCCAGGACAGCCAGGGCTATACAGAGAAACCCTGTCTCAAACCCCCCACCCCGCCCAACAAAAAAGAAAGAAAAAAGAAAAAAGAAAAGAAAAGAAAACACAGGATCTTACCCATGAGGAAATTAATTATAAACTTATTTTTTAAAAAATTCATTATTCCTAGATATTTGTATCAAATTTGGGAACACAGGTGACACATATTAGAAACAAAAGAATCATACCAATTCCACCACAAAACCCTCTTAGTATATTGACCCTATGTTGTTGACCTGCCAACCTGTAACCCCTAGTAACCACTGATCTATAGTCTTAGACAATAGAATTTAGCATTTTGCAAAATGTCATATAAATGGATCATATACTATTTAAGTTTTCATAATGTTGCTATATATTTATCATAATTCATTTGAAATTCATACATGTAAGTAAAAATATTTTTTCTATCACTAAATTATTTCATTGTATATGATAGCTATCCACTTATGTGGAAATATCTGAGCTGCCTGATTTTGACAAGTATAAATAAAGATGCTCTAAACAGATTTTATATAAATACAGGTTTTCAAGTCTTTTGAGTAAAGTTCCAGGATTTCAGGGAAGTAAAAGTTTATTTTATAAAAAATTCACAAATTTTTCTAAAGAGGCTATATAGTATTTTATACCAACAACAACGCATGGCAGTTGTAGCTTCTCTTCATATCTCTCAGAATTTGGTAACAGAGGATGCTTGCCATGGTTTTCTTAGGTGGAATATGGACATAAGCGCAGAGCTGAGAGAAGGAATCCGATAGTCAACTTAAATTCTGACCCCAGTCTTCATTGCAAAATCGGTTTCTCAAATCAGAGTTCAGAAGAGGTCATCAGAAATGTTGCAGTATTTGTCTTCATGTGACAAAATTATTTTACTTTCTTCCCAAAAATCATTTTAAGATCCATGTCTATTAACAACCACATAATTGATTTATAGTAACTCTTTTTTTTCCTTTTTTTTATTAGATGTTTTCTTTATTTACAATATATCCTTTCCCAGGTTCCCCTCCAAAGGGAAAAGAAAAAAGAAAAGAAAAAAAAAGAAAAGAAAAAAGAAAAAAAGAAAGAAAAGAAAAGAAAAAAGCCAAAAACTAAAACAAACCCCTGTTCCCTTCCCCCTCCCCCTGCTGACCACCCGACCCCCTCCTGCTTACTGGCCCTGGTATTCCCCTACACTGGGGCATAGAACCTTCACAGGGCCAAGGGCCTCTCTTCCCAAAGATGATCAACTTGGCCATCCTCTGCTATACATATGCTGATGGAGCCAGTAGTCCCACCACGTGTACTCTTTGGTTGGTGGTTTAGTCCCTGGGAGTTCTGAGGG
>NW_022196901.1:5263033-5278410 GCF_008632895.1 Mastomys coucha
TCTGTACCCCATTTTTAATAGGGTTATTTGGTTCTCTGGAGTCTAATTTCTTGAGTTCTTTGTATACACTGGATATTAGCCCTCTATCAGATGTAGGATTGGTGAAGCTCTTTTCCCAATTTGTTGGTTGCCATTTTGTCCTACTGACAGTGTCTTTTGCCTTACAGAAGCTTTGCAATTTTATGAGGTCCGTTAGTTGATTATTGATCTTAGAGCATAAGCTATTGGTGTTCTGTTCAAGAAATTTTCCCCTGTGTCTATATGCTCAAGGCTCTTCCCCACTTTCTTTTCTATTAGTTTGAGTATATCTGGTTTTATGTGAAGGTCCTTGATCCACTTGGACTTGAGCTTTGTACAAGGAGATAGGAATGGATTTGAATTACTAAGTATTACTAATTGAATTACTAATCTCATTTAACTTAAACCTGAAATACCTTACTATGTCCATGGGATTTTTGTTCTTGTTGCTTTGTGGCACTAGAGAGTGAATCAAGGACCACGATTCTTCTCAGAGAGCACTCTACCACTGAACTATTAGCTTCCTTACTTATACTATTAAAATTTGTATTGATAAATAGACTAGAGTGCAGAATTTCATTACAGTATTTCTCAGAAATGACAGTAACAAACTTGATTATCTTGAATCACTACTGAATATTCATGATCCAATTTTACTGAGGCACAACTTAGAAGATATCTATTGGTTGTATGAAAGGAATTCATTTACATTAGTGGGAGACTGCCCAAGTATTCAACATTCTACTTAAAATGTGAATTTTAAGGTAGTCTTAGATATTTCTACTGACAGTTTTTTAAAGTGTATTTTGTGAGATAATCAGGGGAAATTTCATAAGATAAAGTACTTGTGCATACTAAGATCCATTATGGCATATTGTATTTAATGTGCTAAAATGAACTAAAATGTGAAATATAATTACTAAATGTACTAAAATGTAAAATACTACAATATACTAAAATGTAGTTACCATATAAATAACAATTCTAACAATATTTCAAAACACATTCATATTCTTTGCTTTCATAAAAACATATTTTGTAGTAAAATATTTTTTAATGTATTCACCATTGCTCTCTTCAGACACACCAGAAGAGGGCATCAGGCCCCATTGCAGATGGCTGTGAGAAACCATGTTGTTACTGGGAATTGAACTCAGGACCTCAGGAAGAGCAATCAGTGCTCTTAACCACTGAGCCATCTCCCCAGCCCACAATGTATTAAAATGTTTTCATGGTAGAAAACTGAGGAAATACAGAAATGCAAAAATGAGAAGCAATAACTTTTTTACATGTGAAACAACAGAGTTTAACGGAAAAGGCACTGCTGGTTTTATGGGCTCCATCTTAAATGCAGGATTATTAAAAAGTTCAGAATTTTTCTTTCCATGTTAATTTAATTATTTCTTCAAATGATTTGAAGCTTAGCATAACTTGGATGCTATCAGCATTAAAAAGTATAAAATGGAATTAATTTTTGACTACACTTGACAGTTCTTGTTATCTGTCAAAGTAAATTACTTTTACAAACTTAAAGCTATACTATTAAGACTGGTTTTTTTAAAAGTAAAAGCTAAAGCAAAGCTATCTATTTACCAAGTTTTCTTTTGAAGAGTAGATAATGGAATTGATGTTAACAAAGTTGCTAATTGTTATCATTAAGATTTATATAACTCTTTTTTTATTTTATTTTATTTCATTTTATTTTATTTAGTTAGTTAGGTAGTTTTTCGAGACAGGGTTTCTCTGTATAGCCCTGGCTGTCCTGGAACTCACTCTGTAGACCAGGCTGGCCTCAAATTCAGAAATCCACCTGTCTCTGCCTAAAAAAAGAAAAAAAAAAGATTTATATAAATCTTGATGATTTTTATTAATTATAGATAGTATCTATTTTTGAGACAGGGTATCACTACGAAGTCCAAGATAGGTCTGGAATTTACAATATAGATCAGGTTGGCCTCAAACTCATAGAAATCCACCTGCCTCTGCCTTCCTAGGACTGGGATTAAAAGCATGCATCATAACACCTGGATTTAAAATTTAAATTTTGATTTTAAAAAATGTGAGTTTGGAGATGTTTTCCATAAATGCTTTAAAGTAAATATGACTTACACTTCACAGTTCCACACGTATATATTTTGGTCATATTCCACTTTCTTTTATCCCTTTTCCACTGAATCCTTTAGTCTTTCTCCTACTTTCATGTTCTGCGGTTTTGCTTTGCTTTGTGTGTGAGCCACTACAATTAACTAGAGTTGCTTGAATATGGATGGGTAAACATTATTTACTTGAGCAAGGGCAGTTAAAGTAACTACTCCACTGACTTTCAAATTCAAAAGATTCATATATTTGATATAAATATGCTTACTGATATAAGAAAAAGTAAAAATCATTTTAAGGTACTTAAATGTATTCTAGAAATAAGTATAAATATGAGAATACATATTCATTCTGAATGACATAGAACAAAAGATCAGACATTATGAAGTCAGATTTATGCTTTTTTTTTTTTTTAATGTATAGCATGATTGCTATCTAAACCACTCCAGGCTGTAAGTTTTTGCAAAGTTTATCTTCTTTTCTGAGGGGGTAGAGGGAGTGGAGAGGATGGCCCTTTGCTGAAGAGAAATCGAGGAGGTGGATGAGGGGGTGGGAGGGAGGTACTGAAAGAAGATGGAAGGGAAACTGCTGTCAGATGTAAAATAAAGGAAATTTCTAAAAAACTGAACACTGAATATAATATTTAATATTTCCCAAACATTGTATTATGAACTTAGAAATGTTTGTGATACTGAAAATGTATAATTAAGTGAATTGCAAAATTCAGATACCCAAATATATATGCATTAATTACTAGTATTAACTATGTTTGTCACAGGAAAAACTTCCCTTAAACAATGCACTGAGTGAAAAAAATATATTTTTCATTTTCCTCCATAAAAAGGTTTCACTCTGTACTGATTCTTGCGTGTGTGTGTGTGTGTGTGTGTGTGTATGTGTGTGTGTGATTTAATTACTTTTATTTTTTTTTACAATCCAGTTGTTGCCCCCTCCTGACCCACCCTCCCACAGTTTCTCATCCTATTCCTCCTCCCCCATGTCTTTAAGAGAACGCACCCTCACACTCCCTGTGGCCTGAAGCCTCTCTAGTGTTAGCCGTGTCTTTTCCCACTGAGGCCAAACCAGGCCGCCCTCTGCTGTGTATGTGTGAGGGGCCTCAGACCAGCTCATGTACGCTCCCTGGTTAGTAGCTGAGTAATCAGCAAGCTAGATAAACCTCTAGCCAAACTAACTCAATCAGAAATGAAAATCAGAAATGAAAAGGGATATATAACAACAGAAACTGAGGAAATTAAAAAAAAACATTAGCTCCTACTAAAAAAAAGCCTATACTCAATAAAATTGAAAAATCTAGATGAAAGGGAGGATTTTCTAGGCATATACCACATATGAAAGTTAAACCAAGAGCAGACAAAACCATCAAAACAGCCTCATAATCCCTAAGGAAATAGAAAAAGTCATTAAAAACCTCCTGACCAAAAAAGCCCAGGGCCAGAAGGTTTTACTGCAGAATTTTACCAAAACTTCAAAGAAGATCTAATACCAATGCTCCTCAAACTATTCCATAAAATAGAAACAGAAGGAACACTACCTAATTCATTCTATGAAGCCGCAATGACTCTGATACCTAAACCATATAAAGAAACAACAAACAAAGAAACTTCAGACTAATTTTGCTTATATCAATGCAAAAATACTCAATAAAATTCTAGCAAATTTAATCCAAGAACTTATCAAAATGATCATTTACCATGATCAAGTAGGCTTCATCTTAGGGAAGCAAGGTTAGTTCAACATACAAAAATCCATTAAAGTAATCCACTATAAAAACAAACTCAAAGAAAAAAATCATATGATCATCTCATTAGATGCTGAAAAACCATTTGACAAAACACAACACCCCTTTGTGTTAAAAGTATTGGAAAGACCAGGAATTCAAGGCCCATACCTAAACATAATGAAAGCAATTTACTGCAAACCAACAACCAATATCAAATTAGATGGAGAGATACTTGAAGCAATCCCACTAAAATCAGAGGCAAGACAAGGGCTCCCTACTCTCCCTGTACCTATTCAATATAGTAGTTGAAGTTCTAGCTAGAGCAATTAGACAACAAAAGGAGATCAAGGGGATAAAAATTGGCAAAGTCTATATTCTTTTTTTTTAAGATTTATTTTATTTATTTTATGTGTATGAGTACACTGTAGCTGTACAGATGGCAGTAAGCCATCATGTGTGTGGCTGCTTTCCAGCCCCCTTACTCCAGCATAATTCACTGTAGCTGTCTTCAGACACACCAGAAGGGGGCGTCCAAAGTCTATCTTCTTACAAGGAATTTGTTAGGAAAAATAAATAGTACATCAGAGCTATTACCTTTTAGCCGGTGACTCAGAATTTGTTCCAGAACAGCTGCAAAGTTATTAAATTCAGGAGAAGAATCATCAATTGTTTCAAAGCAAGACCGATCAATCAGGGTCTTCACAGAAAATCTACAAAGAAAAAAAAAACAGGATGGTTAGTTTTAGAGAAAGTAAATCCATTCACTTAAGTATGAAAATATGAGAAGAGCTTCCTGTCTGTCTGCACCGGTGCCTTAAG
The DNA here is from genome assembly GCF_008632895.1 of Mastomys coucha. NCBI lineage: Eukaryota > Metazoa > Chordata > Mammalia > Rodentia > Muridae > Mastomys > Mastomys coucha. The sequence continues at coordinate 5,267,709 of NW_022196901.1, forward strand.
CAGACCTTGGGCACAAATTCTGCAGCCAGTCCTACAACATCCAGAGGAAGCCAGACTCCCAGGCTCTCTAACATGCCCAGGATCATAGGATCAGGTGAGGAGGACACAACATCTGTCTCAACACCAGAAGTATATGGGACCAGCAGGACCCAGCACATAGAAACTCCACCAGCCCAGTGGCATGGGTTGCTTCCAGTCTGTCTGGGCCAGTGCCCTGAGCAGACCTTGGGTGCAAACTCTGCAGTGAGTCCCATAATACTCAGAGGAAGCTCTACTCCCAGGCGCTGTAATGGGTCCAGGATCACAGGATCCCAGAATCACAGAGACGACTTGACTCTGAGGAGTTCTCACACAACCAAGATCACAAGGACAGGCCCCAGTCAGATTTAGCAAGGGCAGGTAACACTAGAGATAACCAGATGGCGAGAGGCAAGTTTAAGAAAATAAGCAACAGAAACCAAGGTTACCTGGCATCATCAGAACCCAATTCTCCCACCATAGCAAGTCCTGAACACCATCACACCAGAAAAACAAGATTTGGATCCAAAATCACTTCTCATGATGTTGATAGAGGACTTCAAGAAAGACATAAACTTGTTTAAAGAAATACAGGAAAACACAATCAAACAGGTGAAGGAAATGAACAAAACCATCCAGGATCTAAAAATGGAAATAGAAACAATAAAGAAACCACAAAGGGAGACAAACCTGGAGATAGAAAACCTAGGAAAGAAATCAGGCATCATAGATGCAAGGACCACCAACAGAATATAAGAGATAGAAGAGAGAATCTCAGGGGCAGAAGATAACATAGAAAATGCAAATAGCAAAAAGATCCTAACCCAAAACATCCAGGAAATCCAGGACTCAATGAGAAGCCCAAACCTAAAGATAATAGGTATAGAAGAAAGTGAAGACTCCCAACTTAAAGGGCCAGTAAATATCTTAAAATTATAGAAGAAAACTTCCCTAACCTAATGAAAGAGATGCCGCACATGAACATACAAGAAGCCTATAGAACTCCAAATAGACTGGACCAGAAAAGAAATTCCTCCCGTCACATAATAATCAAAACACCAAATGCATTAAACAAAGAAAGAATTTTAAAAGCAGTAGGGAAAAAGGTCAAGTAACTTATAAAGGCAGGCCCATCAGAATTACACCAGACTTCTCACATCAGACTTTCATAATCTCTAAGAGACTATGAAAGCTAGAAGATCCTGGGCAGATGTCATACAGACCCTACAAGAACACAAATGCCAGCCTAGGCTACTATACCCAGCAAAACTCTCAATTATCATAGATGGAGAAAACAAGATATTCCATGACAAAACAAAATTTACACAATATCTTTCCACAAATCCAGCCCTACAAAAGGATAATAGATGGAAAACATCAACATAAGGAGCAAAACTACAGCCTAGAAGAAGCAGGAAAGTTATCTTTCAACAAACCCACACAAACATAATTCCACCTCTAACAACAAAAATAACAGGAAGTAAAAATTACTTTTTTTTTAGTATCTCTTAATATGAAAATTAATATTGCCTACTTATCCTAATCGATTCAAATTCAAAAGTATGAGGAACTGGAAATTTGTTGGCTATCATCGGGTGGTCTCTCTAATTTAGTAATTGGAGAAATAGGTCCAATATTGTACAATCCATATACACTTTCTGCTTGTTTGTACCTGACAGTGTCTTGCTGTGTACCACATAAAGGTCTTGAAATCATGCTTCTCTTATCTCAACCTCTCTATTAGTAGGATTGTTTATTTGATGTTTTTACACTATACTGTGGTTTTCAACAGCTTATATTTCAAAAGTATTTATACAGCCAAAAGAAACTTACACAATTAACTTGGGAGGTGGTTTGTAAGAGAACAACAAAGAGTGAGACTGAATGCTTGACATTTGTAATTCTTGTATCAAGTTTGAAGAAGAGGACTTTATAAGTTACTCTTTCTCTGAGATAAATGCTTTTCCAAATTATCGTAGCTAATGAACCAAATTCTTACCCTTACCTAATGTCTGTGCCACCCTCCAAGCAGAACCATTGTTCACCAAAACAGTTGGTGAATGACTTTATGGATAGACCATCTTAATTCACACACCATTTCTTAAATGAATGTAGCCTGTTCTCTGTGGGCTGAGAATAAAGTCACTCACTCGAGTCAAATAACTTTGACCACAGCAGGAAGTCTGTATCCAAAAATCGAGCCTACAATTCTTTTCTTGGTGCAGTAGAACTGTCAACTCTCAGCTTACCTATGATGGAGATAAAATCCTTTGATGATGTGAGGGTCATTGAAGAACAATGAAATTTTATTACAATGACATCCAATGTCTAAAAATTGTTCTTATTTTGGGCTTGTACCACAGTAAGAGCCAAGACTTTAAGTTCTACCATAAACAAAACAAACAAGCAAACAAAAAGGCTTTAATCTATTTAGATTCATTAAAAAAAAATAGCAGTGATGTATTATTTTAACATATACAGCTAATATGTTTGGAGTTATTTACAATTTATATTGAGAAAAAAATATGTATTTTCAGTATTGCTGTAGACAAGCATCTACATAAGACTGTTCAATTGTTTTATATCAAACAACTTTTATACTACTCATTTTTATTGTTACAATATTTTATAAATTTTAAAGAATATGACAAAATAAAAAAAACAAAAGGTATTGAAGGAGTTGAGTTACAAAAGAGAAAGAAGAATGTGATGTAACTCCATTTACTAAAAATGTTTTTAAATGTTAAATTTAGATAAACTGAAATTATGTATCTTTTCTCATCATAATGCAATAAAACAAAGTAAATTAAAACAAAAGAAAATATGAGAAGATATTTAGAAAAGAATCCTAAAAATCAGGTTTATTAAGTGTGTTCTGTAATTTGAAAATTTTACAGAAAACAAGCTTCCACATGCATAGTTACTGTAACATCTGAATGTTGATGTCCCTCAAGTTCTTACATTGCTGGAGAGGCCTAGGGCACTAGCATCAACAAGCTGGGCCTTCCAGAAGTTAAGAGGCACTCTTCAGTTAGTATCTCTGTGGAAGAGGTGCAAGGGAGCTTGACTGTTTCTTCTGTCACAAAAGGTATCAGACATGAGAACAGACCCTGAGGTACCCCTAGTCTCCAGGCACTTTATCATGTAAACAATAAATCTGTATTTTAACAAATTACCCAGTATGAAGGCAGTTCATCAGAACATGCTGAAGAGACTAAAATACTACCTTTGGCTTAAAGAAAGACTTTGGGATAATTTTCTGTCTTTATATTACAGCTGTTAAAATCAGGATCAAAATATAACAATTACAATTTAGTATTTAATACTATAAAATTTCTGATTTATAGACATAACTTTTTAAATTTATGACAATGATAAAGTATATCTATATGATTACTTTGTCTTTTTTTACTTTCAGTATAGTATTCACTAAATTCTATCAAATATTTAATTTTTTATTACAATTAATTTTTTACTTATTTATTTGTGTTTGTGTGTCGTGTCTGTGTGTACATATGTTCATGCAAGTGCCACAATATGCATGTGGAGGTCAAAGGATGACATAAACAGGTCAGTTTTCTCCTACCATGTGAGTCTTGGGAATTGAACTCAGGTCATCACACTTAGCAGTCAGTGTCTGTATCCACTATGCCATCTCATGGCACTAAGTATTTAAGACTTCACTATAAAACAACATTAAATGGTTTTGTCAAAATGTGGATGAACAAAAATGTTCTGAGCAGTTTTGAGGAGTAGGTTAGGCTACTACTATAGTATTTTATTACTTAGGTATATGTGGTGGTTTGAATAAGATATCCCTAGTCATAGGCATGTGAATAGCTGCTCTCTAGTTGGTGAAGCTATTTAAAAAGGCTTAGGAAGTATGGCCTTGTTGGAAGAAATAGAATACTGAAGGTAGCTTATGAGAATTTAAAAACTCACACCAAATTAGCTCTTTTGGCTTTCTGCCGTTTGAAGTTTCTTACCTTCCAGCTCTGGATTCACTCCTCTGGAAACATAAGTCCAAATAAACTCTTTCATTTATAAGTTACCCTCAGTCACAGTGTTTTAACATAACAACAGAAAAGTAACTAATATAAATGCATTTTTAATTAACAATATTTTCAACTTACAATGGCCATGAATTTGAAAAATATCAAGAAGTGGTATATGGGAGGACTTTGAGGGAGGAAAGGAAAGGGGAAAATAATGTAATTTATTATACTTCAAAAAGTAAAATAATTAAATAGAAAATCCCATTTTCATTTCCATATTAAAAATGTAGCTGCTGCTGATGGTGTGAGCCTTTAATCCCAGAACTTAGGAGGCAGAGGCAGGCAGATCTCTGTAAATTCAAGGTCAGCCTGATCTACAGAGTGAGTTCCAGGACAGCCAAGGCTACACAGAGAAATCCTGTATAAAACAAAACAAAACATTAAACAACAAAATTTTAAACAAAGTTGTCCTCATAATAGTGAAAGAAAGCTGAAAAATCATAAAAATGTTCAGGTTAGATTTATGTCACTTGACACATCCTAGAGTCATTTTGGAAGAGGGGGCCTCAACTAAGAAAATGGCCCCATCAGACTGGCCTATGGGCAAGCTGTAGAACATTTTCTTAATTAGTGGTTGACTTAAGGGTACTGTCCACTGTAGGCTGGGCTATCACTGGGCTTGTGGTCCTGGGTGCTACTTTGGAAATTGGACATAGTACTACCAGAGGACCCAGCTATACCACTTCTGGGCATATACCCAGAAGATGCTCCAACATGTAATAAGGACACATGCTCCACCATGTTCATAGCAGCCTTATTTATAATAGCCAGAAACTGGAAACAACCCAGATGTCCCTCAACAGAGGAATGGATACAGAAATTGTGGTACATCTCCAGAATGGAGCACTACTCAGCTATTAAAAACAATGAATTTATGAAATTCTTAGAGAAATGAATGGATCTGGAGAATATCATCCTAAGTGAGGTAACCCAATCACAAAAGAACACACATAGTATGCACTCTCTAATAAGTGGGTATTAGCCCAGATGATCGGAATACACAAAGTGCAATCCACAAACCACAAGAAACTCAAGAAGAAGGAAGACCAAAATGTGGACACTTCATTCCTTCTTAAAAGGGGGAACAAAATACCCATGGAAGGAGTTATAGAGATTAACTATGGAGCAGAGACTGAAGGAAGAACAATCCAGCCTGATACAGCTGTCTCCTGAGAGGCTCTGACAGTACCTGACTAATACAGAAGTAGAGGCTCACGGCCATCCATTGGACTGAGTACAGACAGGGTCCCCAATGAAGGAGCTAGAGAAAGGACTCAAGGAGCTGAAGGGTTTGCAGCCCCTTAGGATGAACGACAATATGAACTAACTAGTACCCTCAGAACTCCCAGAGACTAAACCACCAACCAAAGAGTACACGTGGTGGGACTAATGGCTCCAGCAGCATATGTATAGTAGAGGATGGCCTAGTCGGTCATCAATGGGAGGAGAAGCCCTTGGTCCTGTGAAGGTTCTATGCCCCTGTGTAGAGGAATGCCAGGGCCAGTTAAGCAGGAGAGGGTGGGATGGAAAGCAGGGGGAGGGGAGAAAGAACAGGGGTTTGTTTTTGTTGTTTTCTTTTGGAGGGGAAACTGGGAAAGGAGATATCATATGACATGTAAATAGAGAAAATGTCTAATAAAAAAAAGAAAAAACTCCTAAGATTATGGATAATCTTATGTATCTAATGTAAGACAGGCAAGGCACAGGCAAACAGACAGTAAAGGTGAGAAGTTATGTCGGTACCATTGTAGAACAGTTTCTCTGGACATGTATAAAGTATCAAATAAAATTTTAACTTAAAAAAATGCAGGAACCACAAAAATCATTGTAGTGGAAAAAATTACATTTTTGTGATCTTTATATATTTTTGTTATTCCAAACTATTAAAAAATCTCTAATTAGCCAACTATAATAGAAAATGAAAAATAAAATAGTTTAGTATAGAATACTGCAACTTAAAAATATTAGAAATATTGGGAATTAAAGTTCTTTACTTTCTTACAAAGCAGGTATCAAGAGTAGAATGAGTGACTGTCTTGATCTCCTTGTGTCACCTTGGCAAACTATCCTATTTCTTCCTGAATTTGAATCAACTCTCAGCATTTGTAGCCAATCAAGCTCTTTTTCTCAAATGTTGTTATACAAACACTTGTAAGCATATGCTATAGAGACAATGTAAAGAATAGAATAATCTCTTCCACATAATGCTTAGAGACCATTTCCTTCACTGTTTGGTTGCTATTCTCTTCTCTCTTCAGCAATGAAGTGGATTCCCTTTCCATTGAGTAGAAAGACAAATGGTTTGTTGTGTTTGCCAATTGCAAAAGTATAGGGAAGTGAGGTGACAAAGCTGTTGTTGGTAGCTTTCATGAGCACCTAGCAAGAAAGCTATAGCCCACACCGATCCTTCCAATACTTCCCAAGTTAGTACCTCCACTCACCGCAAACATTTAGTGTCCAACTTGATGAAGTCAGTTATTTTGCCAGTCTTCAAACTGTTCCAATTGGTGATGACTCCCCACCTTGTATGCCTTACTTCAATGCAATGAAATATCTCTGGTAAGTCATTTGACATGAGTGATCTGTCAGGGTCACTTCCTTTGGGATATGTTCCACTCTTCTCAACAACCACGTTCTCAGGGACATTAACACATGCATCTCTGCTAAGTTGCTAGAGATGCTTATCTTGATCTTCTTGGACTGCATCAATTTATCTTTTTCCTTATTAATAAAATTTGTTTGATAATTTTATACATTCATGTAATGCATTCTGGTTATTATATACTCGCATTGTCTCTTATTTTCTTCTGACCCTTGCTAGCTCCTCTTATTCCCTACAAATCTCATTCCAGATTTATGGTTTAGAAGTATCCATTAGAGCTGGTGCTCACACAATTAAAGACAAAGCTTCCTCACATAGAATCCGTTAGTTGTATTTGACCAAAGCCAGCAGGTGTAACTGATGTGACTTCATGACTGCCATGGCCATGCCATACTTGGAAAATGACATTTCACCACCTTCTCCTTCCCTTCTAGCTCTTACATTCTTTTGGACCCCTCTTCTGAAATGCTCCCAGGGTCTTACGAACGTGGTATACATGTTGTTTAGGGTTGAACCTTCAGCTATCCTTTATTCTTGGCACCTTACATATCCATCTTCTTTGCATTTATCTTTATTACTGCTAGGAGATGCTTGTGTAATTAAAGCCAAGAGTACCCTTTGTCTATGAATATATTTAGTAGGTAGTTTGATGTTGTCAGTAAGGTCTTTACTGGGTTTGTAAAACTATGCATGGATTGTTTCTTGTAGAGCAAGCCTCAAATCCAATCTGGGAGAGGTTGGTTACCCCCATAACAGTTGTGCCCTTATTGCACTAATGGGCACCACTTGCCTGTTAGGTTGGTACACAGTTCATTGGGTTCACAGGTAGGTAAGTCCACTGATGCCCTACTTCTCTAGCAGCCTGCACACCACCTCCCAGCACTATGACAACTAGGCAGCAGGAAGCCTCCAGCTAAGTTCCAACTTAACTTCTCTAAATCTTGCATCTTGTAGGTGAGACCTTCAGCATTAAGGTCTTATCAACTAGTTCTGGTAAGAAAATAAATAGATAACAAAGGCTTGGAGTCTCAGATCTGGCAAAGGGGGGAAGGTTGTTCAATGGCCCACTACCCCTAGGATAAGAATATTATTTTATTCAGCTATAAAGAATAATAAAATTTAAAGGTAAATAGATGAAAATAGAAAAAAATGATACCACATGAGGTTACCCAGAACAAAAAAGACACAGTTTATTCTCCCTCATATGCAAATCTGAGCCTGTGACTCTATCTAGTTTGTCCATTTAACTTAAAAAGTACCTCTAGAACATGTAGTGCACATACATATGTGAAGCCAAAACATGTATACATGTAAAATAAAATTAATTTCATAAATTCTATGTTCTTCTGCAGGTGAGTTAAATGGAAAATTTTCTAAAATGAAAAAAATAACCTCTACCCCTATTGTTGATTTGAGAAGAAAATTTCTAAATGTTTTTCTCTAATTTTTATTAGGAGGAATGGAGTAAGAAAGCTGACTCTGTAAGCACATTCTTCAAGGTAAGAGAAAAACTACTGCTTTAGAAATGCACGTCATTTGAAACAGTACTGCACACGATGAAGCAAATTGAACATATTTTCAAATAATTATAATAAGATATATTTCACCAAGAAGCTAGATTAGGATTTAGTTTCTTCTTTGACAGTGTGGTGAGCTTTCCTTATTTCTTTCCAGGCAGCAAGTACCTTCACCATGTGAGCTATATCATTAGCCCAAGACAGACACTATTAATAAAGAATGTACAAATTCAAAGATAAGAGTGATTTTTTTCTACTATTTCATAGCAAATTTACTGGATTCCATACAAGCAGAGTAACTATATCCTCTCTTGAGAAATAATTTCTAGCTGGGCAGTGGTGGCGCACTCCTTTAATCCTGGCACTTAGGAGGCAGAGCAGGCGGATTTCTGAGTTCAAGGCCAGACTGGTCTACAGAGTGAGTTCCAGGACAGCCAGAGCTACACAGAGAAACCCTGTCTTGAAAAAACAAAAAGAAAAAATAATTTCCATCTTCAAATAATCAACAAGGAAATGGCTCTCAAGAGAGATGATAGAGGAGATTAGAGATGGCTTGGTGGGTAAGATGCTTTCCACAGAAGCATGAAAACCTGAGTTCCATGCCCATATGAAGCTGGGCATGGCAGTGTATGCTGTATTTCAGTGCTAGGAGACAGACAAGAGGACCCAAAGTGCTTGCTGGCCACACAGTCTAACCAGACTGTTAAGCTCCAGGCTCTATGAGAGAATTTGTCTTTGATAAATTAAAAAAAAAAAAAAAAAAAAAAAAAAGGAGAGCAATAGAAGAGACACGACTTCAATCTCTGGTCTCCATGTACACATGCACATATGTGCACTATGCCCCTATAATCATGTGTACATACACAGCAATAAGATATAAATCACAGCAAATATAAAACACTAAGTACAAGTAATAATAAGCATGGTACCTAAAGATATTTGTTCAAATGGGATTCATTTTTCTTTTTCATATTTTATACCATACATCCATTTTTTAAAAGAGATCAGAAATTTGCTTTCCTTTTCAAGCAATAATTTAAGAATTCTTGGCCATTGCATGTGTATTTTAGTTATCAAGAAAAATTTTAAATTAAAAAAATACTTTCAGTGTGCCTTTTAAGCAGAAATATGCAGACTATAATGCACATATTAAATTCAACCATTTGCCGGATTCTGTTTGTTTTAAAGACTTATTTTCATTTATGTACTTGAATGTTGCCTGCACACGTACTTGAGAAGGCCAGAAGAGTGTACCGTGGAACTGGGCTTGCAGACAACTGCTAACCAAATGTGGGTGCTTAGATCAGCAGTGCTCTTAACCACTCAGCTCTCTCTCCGGTCTTCTACTTCTGGTTTTAAATAGCTTTTATGTTATATACACAGATACAAAAATATTCCAACCATCTTTCCTCATATTTCTCATTTAGAGTATTGTATTTCTCATCCTGGTTGCAGAAATTCTCCTCAAAGTTCTAAATTGACTTCTTTTATTCATCCGATTATGTAACTCTTTTGAGGTAACTGATTATTTTAAATCAGACTTTTGAGTTGTTAGTTTTTTCATTTCTATATATTTGGATTCAACTCTTAAAGAGTTATAAGCTACTGGAGTAATCTTTTTACCTTCTCTTTTTATATTTCTTGTGTTTCCATGTATCCATTTGGATAAGTTTCTGCTTACTGAGTATTCCTACTACTCAAGGTGGAGAAGACAAAGTACCATTAACAAACAGCACCAAAACAAACTCAGAATCACAATAAAAGAAAACCAACACCAAGTGGTCAGCTTTGAGACCATACGCATACAAATAATATCATATGGACTGAGCAGATTGTATTTATGTATTTAGAGGTGTGTGTGTGTGTGTGTGTGTGTGTGTGTGTGTGTGTAACACAATGACTAAAGGAAAAGAGGTCATGAATTTCAGAGAGAGCAAGATGGTACATGGGAGAGGTTGGAGGGAGGAAAGGGTAGTGGGGGGAAGTGAGGTAATTATAATTTAAAAATAAAAAATAATTCTTAAAAGAATCTAGTTAAGTAGCCAGAAAGATGGCTAACTAGCACGTACAGCTCAGCTTGAGCCCAAGTTTGGATCCCAACACCCATATTAATAAATGGGCCTATTACCCTTGTGCTGTGAAAGACAGAAACAGAAGAAACAGAAACAGAAACAGGGTCTTACTCGTGGCCAGTCTAATTCCAGGTTCAGTGGGATACCGGGTCTCAAAGCAACAAGGTGGAGAATAATAGAACAGAGCATTTGACATCCTTCTCTGTCCTCCACATGGACCTGACACATGTAAGCATACCCTGTACATATAGATCACTCACAAAAAACTGAATCTATTTATTATAGCCACTATGATACCAATAGCTACAGAAAAGTAGAAAAATAATGTACACTATAAAGTTAAAATGTAATAAATGTAAAAGTTCTGAAGAAGCCGGGCGGTAGTGGCGCACGCCTTTAATCCCAGCACTTGGGAGGCAGAGGCAGGCGGATTTCTGA
>NW_022196901.1:5278441-5285685 GCF_008632895.1 Mastomys coucha
AAAAAGAGAGAGAGAGTGAGAGAGAGAGAGAAAGAAAAATAGCATTAAAGAAAGCAAAAAAGATAAGGAAACAATATGAAGACAAGGAAAAGAGCAAGAAATAAAAAAAGGGAAAAGTACATAAATTAAATGGCATTAATGCATAAAGGGCTTTTAAAGAACTTTTATGTATTGGGGTGTTCTGCCTGCATATGTATATGTGTACTACATGCAAGCTGGGTGCCCAGAGGCCAGAAGTGGATATCGGATCCCTAGAACTGGAGTTATAGGCAGTTGTAAGCTGTCATGTGAACCTAGAGCCTTGGCAAAAGCAGTAAATGCCCCTAACCAATGAGCCATCTTCCAGCTTTCATAAAATATCTTTAAAACATGGTGAAAGGCACCAGCAAGACAGCTCAGCAGGTAAAATGTCCCAGCCACACAACCCCGTCACCTATGTTAGATACCAGAATATACTGAACCTATGCAAAAGCACCCAGATGTGGTGGTTCATCTCTGTAATCCCAGCACCAGCACTCCTATTACCATAGATGGGTGGCTGAGCCAAGAGAATCAGCCAAGCTAGAGATCACCTGTGCCTCAGAACCAAGATGGAAAGAGAAAAGACTTGAAAAGTTATCTTCTGACCTTCACAGGCACAACCAGCACAACCTGTCCCTCTCCCTTCACCGTCCACCCTCTTTCTCATGTGTGTGTGTGTGTGTGTGTGCTCGTATGTGTGATATAGTCTAAATTAAAAACAAATCTTTTAAAAATAAAAAAAAAAACAATAAAATGTTTAAAAGTTTAACCTTTTTTGAGAATCTTCCGTGTCCTCTAACATTGGAATTCACCAGATCAAAGGTAGGGAGTCATAATTGGAATCTACTGTATTACCTGTTTAGCCCCATGGTGGTTTGAATAGGAATGGTTCACTATTTTTGAATAGTCACCAGGGCATGGCACTATTAGGAGCTGCAGTGTTGTTGGAATAGGTGTGGCCTTGTTGAAGAAAGTTAGGTCCTGGGGGATTGGGGTGGGGCGGAGTTCAAAAAGCCCAAGACATCCCAGTAGTCTCTCTCTCTTCCTGTTATGTGCCAAATGTGAAACTCTCAGCTGTTCTTCCAGTACCATGTCTGCCGACATGCTGCCATGCCCTAACACAGAAGGTTAGTCCTAATACCCAGGGACTGGGGTATTGGTGTGATAAGCCTAACGGTGTGGACTTTGAGACTTTGGATTAGGAAAGCAGTTAAATGCTTTAAGCAGTACTAAATAAGCCACCCTAGTAGAAGCAGGGAAGACAATGGTTCTGAGAACAACATAAATTATGATGGCTCAGCTCAAGAGGTTTCAAAGGAGAAGAATATTAACAAGTGGCCTGGAAACTGTTCTTGGGCTATTTTGGTGAAGAATATGGGTGCTTTCTGCCCTTGTCCAAAAAATACGCCCAGAACTAAATTGAAGGGTTTTTGGATTAATGGCATTGGAGGAGAAGATTTCAAAACATCCTAGTATTGTCTGTCCTGTGGCTATTCGTGGCTACTCTTATGAAGATCTCTTATGGAAAAGAGCAAGTTGAGCAAGGAAAAACACAAATGTACAGTTTAGGACAAAAGGAGCATCAGGAAGAAATTGAGCTAAATTCAGTGCTCAAGAAGATAAATTTTAAAGAAAAGCCTGATGCTAAATGGAATAAAGGGAGTGGTGACCTCAAGGAAAGATTCCACCCAGCCACGCTTTCAACTTGTGAAAAAGAATTTAAAAGAAGTTTATGGCTAGACATTGTGACACATGCCTTTATTCCCAGCACTCAGAAAGCAGCAGAGGCAGACAGGTCTTTGAATTTGAGGCCAGCCTGGTCTACAGAGCAAACTCCAGGACAGCCAAATTTAAGCAGTACAGGAAACCATAGAAAACAGAAAGCTGGTGAAATGTATTTGAACAAGGGGACCATGTTGCAGCCAAAGCAAGCAGCAGAACTTGGTAGTTTCAACCATATGGTCTGGTTTTAGAGTCAAAGATCCAAGAAAGGGGTCATGGAATCTCCCTTGATGACTAAGAAAAACAGCTGAAGCCAGGCATGTTAGGGGTGTCCCGCATGAAGGAGTACAGAGGCCAATGGGCAGGGAGTGGAACTAGCACACAAGAAGTGTGTTGCACTTAGCAAAGCTGAAAGGATTTGGAGATCTGAAGAACACTTTTACATCAGACATGAAGATGCAGAGTTTTCAGTTTTCCCTGCTAGTTTTTGGTCTGGCTTTGGTCCAGTATTTTCTTACTGTGTTCCCTTTCCTCTCTTCTGAAATGGTAATGTGTATCCTGTGCCATTTTACATTAGAAATATGTCATCTGCTTTATGATTTTGATTTATAAGATAGAATCTTTGAACTGTGGACTTTTAAACATTGTTGAGATTATGATAGACTGGGGACTTTTGAAGTTAGACTAAATGTACTTTGCATTATGATACGGCTACAATCCTATGAGGACTAGGGAGTAGAATGTGGTGGTCTGAATGAAAATAGTCCCCATACACTGATAAGGAGTGGCATTATTGGAGGTGTGGCCGTGCTGGAGTAGGTATGGCCTTGCTGGAAGAAGCATGTCCTTGGGGGATGGGCTTTAAGGTTTCAGAAGCTCTAAGTCAGGCCTACTGGCTCACTCTCTCTTGCTGCCTGCTGATCCAAATGTAGACAACTCCATGTCTGCCTATGTGCCACCAGGCTTCCTGCCAGGATGATAACAAACTAAACCTCCAAACTGTAAGCCAGCCCAATTAAATGTTTTCCTTTGCAAAAGTTGTCATGGTCATGGCGTCTCTTCACAGAAAGAGAAATCCTAACTAAGACAGCTAATCTCAGATTTTTCAGAAGTGTCAAGGTTGGAATATGCTTAGTACAGGGTGTGGCAACATTTGGAGGTGTGACCTTGTTGGAGTAGGTGTGTCACCATGGATGTGGGCATGGACATGGGCTTTTGTATCCTCATCCTAGCTGCCTGGAAGTTAGTCTTCTAGGGGCCTTCAGATAAAAATGTAGAATTCTCAGCTCCTCCTACTGCCTGCCTGGACTCTGTCATGCTCCTGCCTTGATTATAAAATGGACTCAACCTGTAAGCCAGCCCCAGTTAAATGTTATCCTTACAGGAGCTGCCTTATAGGATACATCATGGTATCTGTCACAACAGTAAAACCCCAACCAAGGCAAGAAGTAAACCACCCTGCAGCTGGAAAGAAGTGAAAAATTGGCCAATCCACTGGACATGGGCTTAGAACTCATAGTCCTTCCTTAAAGCAAACAAGTAGCAGGGAGAAAGCTTTGGAGATAAGCAATCACTGGGCACTGGCTCAGTATTCCCAATCTCCACAGTAATCTACAGTATTCTGCATTCATTTTTGATATGGAGTTTGGAACCACTGACCACCTGGTACTAAAATGTGGGAAGGGGATGGAGATGCTATGAGGGAGCTATCCTTGTCTACACCTTCCCTTTTTCTAAGATTGCAGTCTCCTAACCAAACGCGATGTCTGGGTGTCCAAGGCTGCTGACCAACAATGACTGTTCACTGTTTTCAGGTCCCCCAGACAAGCTCATTCTCAAGTAAGAGGTCTTCTTACAAGATGGTCTGTTTATCACACTCCAAGATAAACATATCAATTTCTAATGCTGGCCTCCACACCCACCCAACTCACCTCCGCACAGACACACTCCCAGATGTAAGGCTTTTGAGAACTATGAGCTTATCCTGCAGCTAGAATTGGCAGTCTGTCTTCCCTAGAGCTGCTGGGCTTTGCCCTCCTCCCTGGTCAGGCTGGAGCTATGGATGCCATCATTCTGTTTCTCTGTGCTTTTTAAAGCTTCATTACTTTTTTTTTTATTCCCAATGCTATTTTGACAATTTTAGCAACTGACAAAGTAGCCTTGAAGAAAGTAGCTTTGTTAGAGATAAAAATGGATATACCATGATGACAAGGGCATCAAGCAATAAAGAGAATCACAATAATTAGCATACTAACCACAATTTTATATGTATAATAACAAAATGGAAAAATAGATATAAACTCAGATACTGTATCACCTCTCTCATATTACTATGTAGACTTTAATCCCAGCACTTAGAAGGCAGAGGCAGATGGATCTCTTGTGAGTTCAAGGCCAGCCTTGTCTATAGAGTGAGTTCCAGTCAGGGCTACACAGAGAAACCCTGTCTTGATAAACAAACAAACAAACAAATAAATAAATAAATGGATAGACAAGTTATGAAAGATACAACACACTAGACATAAATTGCATATATTAAACAAGCAATCAACAGAATATGCAACTGCATAGAAAACACCACTGGAAACTAGCCATATGTTATATTATAAAGCAACCATCAACAAAATTTCAAAAGCTTGAAGTACTTCAGAATATAATCTTTATAGAGTAGAATTATGTGTAAAATGAAAGTAAAAGGTAACTAGAAGTCCTTCACCTGGAAATTATAGCTCTATTTTAAAAATAATCCATGATTAGACAGAGAAAATTAACAAAATCCAAAGGTGATTCTTTGAAAAAAAAATCAATCTTTAGATAAACCTTAGTAAGAAAACAGTGAGGGATATACAAATTTCAGGATTAGAAGTGGTAAATCTCTACAGATTTTGTTTTTTTAACCAAGATTAGCACTCTGTGCACTCAGGAGATGCTAAAGCAGGTGGATCCTGAGTTTGAGGTGTCTAAACTACATACACAGCAAGATCCTACCTCAAAAAGTTAAAAAAAAAAAAAAAAAAAAAAAAGAGCCTCAATATATACAGTGATATAGAAATGTATTCTCTGAAAAGAATTACTACAAATGAAAAAAAAACATAAATCTGGATTGTTAAAATCTATTAAAGTGAACCTATTAATCATTTTCCCACAGAATTTTTTTTTTTTATTTCCACAAAGAAATATGGTCTAGATTGCTACCTGGTGAATTGCTCTGTGTATTACAGAAGAAAATAGTGTGAATCTTATAAAATCTATGTAGAACATGACAAAAAAGCAAGAAAACCTTGATAAAACTAGATGAGGACATGACAAGAAAGGACAAGTATAGACCAAGCACTCCCATAAGTAAATATGAAAAAAAAAACCCAAATATTAACTCAGTTGTATGCAAAGAAATCTCAAAACCACCACCGATGTAATGGGGTTTTATTACAAGGTAGTAGCATATATAAAAGTCACAACAGAGTTTCAGTACATGGACAGGAAAATAGGGGTGGGCAAAATGTTTAATCTTGATAGGCAAAAATATTTCGTATCTACCTAAGAGAAGAATTCCCAGGAACCTAGAAATAATAGAGAAATAAGAAAAATCTGCTGCAAATGCCCACAAAAGTCATAAAACCCTTAATGTTTTCCGTAACACTGTGTTAGGGATCCTAGCCAATGTAGTAAGTAGTAAGATAAGAAGTAAAACGGATCAAGATTGACAAATGAATAAATAAAACATGCATGTGTAAGATTTGATCAATCTTTTTAAACCTGTAGAAAATCTATTAAAGACTATATTTTCAAAGATAGGATGTTTAAAGACCAATTTTATGTCTTCATACTAGCAAAAATGGGGGGAGAGAATACAATGATTTTGATTACAATAATATAAATATATCCAATATATACAAATACATTTGGCAACAAATTTATAATGCCTATATATTCTAAACCAATGCCTATTTCTGAGGCTGAGAAGAGATTATTTAAATATATGAAAATATTTATTGTATTCATTAAGTATATATAAGTTTTAATATTATAAAGATGAAAGGTTATAAAAAATTATTTATAGGGTCAGTGCAATCATAAGAAAAATCTCAGATCCCTACTGATGGCTAACAGTTGTTGGAGGAGGTATCATATTCTTCAGTGGTATACCACTGTTACGATGCCCATGTTCATCCCATTGATGCTCATTCATGCAATCTGAACTAAATTCAGTGGGTCACAACAAAACAAAGCCAGCAGATAAATGACATATAATTACAAAGGGGATTTTTTTTTAGGGCAGAAGTTGTTCAATGAGGAGTGTGAGGGAGACAAAAGAGGCACAGGTAATGTAGGCACATAAAATGACCAAACTACATTATATACATATCAAAAATGGTAAAGTTTTTAAAAACTTAGAATGCTTTTCATGGAAACTGATAAGTAGATTTGCACAATTTATCTGACAAAAGGCTAAGTAAGGATAGCATTATCTTCAAATAAAAAACTATAAAACCTTATTAATAAACAGTAAGACATATTATAAGTAATAGCTGTTAAGATAGTATTAAATTATTACAAGAAGAAACTAGAAAACTGTTGAAATGAGAAAAAGAGCCTAGGAATAGAGGCAGAACGGTCCTATTATTTAAGACAAAGGTAATATTTGAAGGTATTAGACAAATATGACTTTGTCAACAAGTGGTACTAGGCCATCTGATTTTTTTTTAATTTTTATTGCATTATGATGAGAAAAGTTACATGATTTCAATTTAGCTGAATTTGTTAACATTTAAAAACATATTGTAAGTAAATAGAATTAAATCACATTCTTGTTTCCCGTTTTTACCACAAATCCTCCGAGACCCCCCCTTCAATACCTACAATATCTTTTTTGTCATATTCCTCAAAATTTATAAAATATTAAAACAATAAAAATAAGTATTATAAAAGTTGTTTGACATAAAACAACAATTTAACAGTCTTATGTAGATGCTCGTCTACAGCAATAGTGAAAATAAAATTTTCTCAATATAAATTTTAAATAACTCCAAACATATTAACTGTATATTTCAAAATAATACATCACTACAAGTATTTTCTTAAATGAACATAAATATATAAAGTCTTTTTGTTTGTTTTGTATTTAGTAGAGTTTAAAATCTTGGCTCTTACTGTGTGGTACAAGACCAAAATAAGAACAATTTTTAGACATTGGGTTTCATTGTAATAAGGCTGTACTTCAATGACCATCACATCATCAAAGGATTTTACCTCCATTGTAGCTAAACTGAGAGATGACAGTTCTGATGCACCAAGAAATGAATTGTAGGCTCAATTTTTGGATACAGACTTCCTGCTATGGTCAAAGCTACTTGACTTGAGTAAGTGACTTTATTCTCAGCCCACAGAGAACAGGCTACATTCATTTAAGAAATGGTGAGTGTATTAAGATGGTCTGCTTGGAGGGTGGCACAGACATTAGATGAGGGTAAGAATCTGGTTCATTGGCTGTGATAATTTGG
>NW_022196901.1:5286802-5308114 GCF_008632895.1 Mastomys coucha
CTTCTATACCTATTATCCTTAGGTTTGGTCTTCTCATTGCATACTGGATTTCCTGGATGTTTTGAGTTAGGAGCTTTTTGCTTTTTGCATTTTCTTTGACTGTCTTCTGCCCCTGAGATTCTTTCTTCTATCTCTTGTATTCTGTTGGTGATGTTTGCATCTATGACTCCTGATTTCTTTCCTAGGTTTTGTATCTCCGGGGTTGTTTCTCTTTCTGATTTCTTTATTGTTTCTATTTCCATATTTAGATTCTGGATGGTTTTGCTCTTTTCTTTCACCTGTTTGATTGTGTTTTCCTATAGTTCTTTAAGGGAATTTTGTGTTTCCTCTTGAAGGGCTTCTATCTGTTTACCTGTGTTCTCCTGTATTTCTTTGAGGGTGCTATTTATGTCTTTCTTAAAGTCCTGTATCATCACCATGAGAAGTGATTTTATATCTGAACCTTGCTTTTCCAGTATAATGGTTTGTCCAGGACTTACTATGGTGGGAGAATTGGGTTCTGAGGATGCCAAGTAACCTTGGTTTGTGTTGTTCATTTTCTTACACTTGCCCCCCAGCCATCTGGTTATCTCTAGTGCTACCTGCCCTTGCTAAATCTGACTGGAGTCAGTCCTTCCTGTGATCCTGGTTGTATCAGAACTCCTCAGAGTCAGGCTGTCTCTGTGATCCTCTGATTCTGGGATCCTGTGATCCTGGGCTTGTAAGCGCACCTGGAATTGGAGCTTCCTCTGGGTGTTGTGGGACTGGCTGTGCCCAAGGTCTGCTCAGGACACCAGTCCAGAGAGACCAGAAGAAGAAACCCGAGCCACTGGGCTAGTGGGGTTCCTGTGTGCCTGCTCCCGCTGGTCCTAGTTACTCCTGGTTTTGGGACAGATGTTGAGTTCTCCTCAGCTCTGATACTGGGCATGTCAGAGTGCCTGGGAGTGGAGTTTCCTCTGGGTGTTGTGGGACTGGCTATGGAGCTTGCACCCAAGGTCTGTCTGCTCAGGGCACTAGCCCAGAGAGACAGGAAGGCTATCTGATCATTTTAAGGATAATATTTAATCATGATCCCTGCACTTAACATCACAAATAATCAGCAGTTGGAGTGTTGATATAAATGCAAAATGCAAAACAGCAAAGCTCTAGAAGAAAATGAGAGTATTTGACTATTTGGGAGATTAAGCAGATTATTAACTGTTTAGTATTACTCATGAAGAAAACCTGTAGATTGTTTTACAATTAAGGAATTCTCTTTATACTGTACAGTGGGAAAAGTCAACAAATAGAGAAACAAAAATCCAATGCGCGGTATGTTTATGCTATGCATATTTTTTAACATGCATATTTTACAATTCCACAGGCTGAGGAGATACCTCAGTCAGTAAAGTGCTTTGTTTTCATGAGGATCTGCATTCAATCTCCAGAATTATATTAAAAACAAACAAACAAACACACAAACAAAAATCCCAGGCATGATCCAGTGTACTTGTAATACCAGGGCTGGGCAAAGGAGGCAGAGGCAGATCCCTGAGGGTCACTTCACTGATCAGTCTATGTCACTTGGTAGCCTCCAA
The DNA here is from genome assembly GCF_008632895.1 of Mastomys coucha. NCBI lineage: Eukaryota > Metazoa > Chordata > Mammalia > Rodentia > Muridae > Mastomys > Mastomys coucha. Next base: position 5,288,359 of record NW_022196901.1, read on the forward strand.
GTGACATAGATAGTCCACTGATAGTCCCCCGTATACAGAACCAGGGTAGACAATACCTGAGGAATGACACCTGAGGTTGACTTCAGATCATCACATGCACTTGAATGCACAAAACATGCACAAACATATACATACACAAAATTATATTTGAAATGTAGAGGTATAGTGGAGCGGAATGAATTACCACAATGTTCTATGTATGTTTTAAAAACTGGTCATAGATTTAACCTATCAACTATCTAAAACAAAGATAAGGTTGTTAAGTTCTATATTCATATGCCCAATAACGTAAATAAACTAACTGCCTAGAAATAGGCAACTGTTGACATTGAAATAAGGCAGGTCCTCTCACAGAAATCTTCACAAACTATCTTTATGATATACATTGCTCGTGACAATAGCATCAAAAAGACCCTCTAGATTGCTTCCTATCTTAGCTCTGAATGAACACTGAAGAAAGGTATATAACTGGATAAGAGTAATTGGAAATATGATAAGGGTATGGAGCAATTCACTCTGCATATGCAGGAGTTCTATGATGCTATGAACTAACCCAAAAACGTTGATCAATGTTCTACTACATATAACAAGATCTGAATAGTTTTCATATTCATCATACCAAGGTACAGCTATACTCAACCAAGTAGTAACAAAGAATAAGTTACTGTGTTTAAAAGATATTACCATCAATATATTCTATAGTGCTCGCATACATACATTTGAAGTATAACCAAGTTCAAGCAGAGCAATGCTCTTCCCCCTGAGTATTCAGTATCTAAAATGCTAAGACTGCTGAAGTTTTCTCAGTTAACTTGTGCCTGGGCACAAATTTATTTAGCTCCTTCCCTAGTTCAAAACAGCTATAGTCAGCAAGACAAGATGAAAGTGTGAAAGGTCTTCTGGAAGCACACCTTAAAGAAACAACAGCTACATCAGCCAGTAAAAACAGCAGGCAGCAAAACAAAGACCTCTAAACACAAGTCTCATGGGGCCATTTAGCCAAAGGTACTAAGGTAGTCAAGAGTCTCCAAGGACAGCCACTGCACAGTGCATATATTCATAGACAGACCCAGAAGACACTCATCAATTGTTAAGGCATTGTGCTATCTGTATTCTCTCTAAAGAAGGTAAAGAAATACACAACCTCTTTTTTGTTAAGTAATTTATCTAAAATTACTACATGCTGCTTATTGTATTAAATATGAGCATTTAAATTATGAGCTTCATTATACAGAGGACTGTATTCCATAGTAAGTGCTGACTGAAGCAGTATACTTGAGGGAAGAAATTTAAGGTCAGAGTAGATATTAGTTACACATAAAATATGAGCTCTTTATTCCTCAACCACACTAAAGAAATGAGGTGCTGTTCTAATTTGAAATAATACTAGTGCTCTGAAATACTATCTTGACCTATAAAAAATGATGTTTCATGTTATTAAAGCATTTCAATTATAAAAATCACCATTCATCTCTACCTTGCTTAACCTATTGTGTATTTTTTAAATCACCCTTGTCTTTTTTTTAATCCACAAGCCAGGGATATTGATTTTGCATAAGAAGTTCCTTTAAACTACAGTCTTAGAGTTTCTACTGCTGCAATGCAACACCATGACCAAAAAGCAAGGTGGAGAGGAAAGGGCTTATTTGGCTTACACTTCCACATCACTCTTTATCAGCAAAGGAAGTCTGTACAGGAACTCAAAACAGGGCAGGAAGCTGAGGCAGGAGCTGACGCAGAGGTCCTGGAGGGGTGCTGCTTACTGACTTGCTTCCCTATAGAACCCAGAAGCACCATCCATAATGGGGGAAAGGGAGCGCTTCTCCATCAATCACTAATTAAGAAAATGCCTATGGCTGGATCTTATGGAGGTATTTTCTCAATTGAGGATCTCATTGCTCTGATGACTCTAGGTGTGTCAAGCTGACACAAAACCAGCCAGCAGACTATTGACTTAAAAGTTTGACAAAAGTTGTTTTTAAATGTGTATTCTAATTGTTAAACATAAATATTTTAGTATTTTATATAATATTATAAATTGAATGGTGAATTATATTTTAATTGTATTTGCCAATAAAACTAAGGCCAAAGAAATACATAGGCTTAAAAAGACATGAGCTTGAGCTGTAGAGCTGGCTCAGTGATTAAGCGCCCTGGCTGCTCTTCTGGAGGACTCTTTTCTGATTCCAGAACCCACGTTGCGGCTCACAACTCCTTGTAACTCCAGTTCCAGGACATCTGACATCTTTTCTGGTCTGGCCTCAAAGAGCAATGTATACACACATGGAGCACAAACATACATGTAAGCAAAACACACAGACACAAAATAAAAAATCTTTGAAAAGATGCATAAGCTTAAAAACAACAGAAAAAATGACTAACATCTGAATTTATGTGGATGAAAAATGCAGGTTAAAAAGCCCAAAGGCAGGTTCCAGAGAACATGGCTCCGGAGGCAGAGACAGGAAGATCTCAGTGAATCTGAGGCAAGGCGAATCTACATAGCAAGTTTCATGCCAGTTAAGGTTACGTACCAGAAAAGGAGGAAGGGAGAAACATGGAAAATATACCTTAATTTTTCAAAGTTCTAAATAATGAAAAATATGTACACAAGATAGGGTAGCTAAAATCTGCATATAAAATATTTTGGAGTTGCATGTGGAAAATTTAGAGTTCTCAAATAACCTATTTTCTCTCCAGTAAAATCTATGAAAAAGTATACTAAATATTTATTTGGTAAGTACTATATAGTGACTTTAGCCCACAATATATAAATGTTTTCTGTAACAAATTGAATTACATACACACACACAATCAGACTGAACCCAAATTCAATTTAGTTCTTTTCCTGACTTTTCTAAAGCCTAATTCCAAAATTCAAAACAGTAACAATATTGTACTTGAATGTCATTAAATATACAGATTATGATATAGCACTGAACCCAAAATGAAACTATATCTAACTTTCTAAGGGAAAAAAACTTAACTGTGCAAGTATAAGAAATTATATGTAGTGGTTAGAAGTTGGTTTTGTTTGTTCTAGTTTTATAAATTTCCATTTTTCCAGGACATCAATAAAGAATCACAAAATGGGGCCACCATTCAAGTATTTGTTTAGAGAAAAATGCAGGTACCTCACCTAGCTGCTATAAATATTTTTCTACCGTTATCACCGTGCTCATATTTGGAAACATTAAAAAACAAATATGATCATACAATGCTTGATGACTACTATTCATTTTAAGTCCATCACTTAAAAGTCCTAGCAATCTAGTCCTACATTACTGTCTAGCTGACAAGACAAAGAAGAAAACGAGGAGGTAGTACTAAGACACTAGCTAATGACAACATATATTATCAGCTTAGTTACATTTCCACTAGATCAACTTGTCCCAACTTCCAATGTTAAGCAAACCATCAGGAAGTTTGAGTCTGCTGAAGCTCTGATGAAGCATAATGACCCCAGAAGCACAGTTTAGGCTGAAATCTGCTTTGAAGCTCATCTCTTTAAAAAATACCATTTTAATATCTCTAAAAGATAAGACTATCCAACTAGCTTATTTTTCTATGTATCTAACTTAGAAATTTGCCTCAATTTAAAACAATGTAGTAAAGCCCATCTGTCCCAAAAGCTATATTCTACACAGCACAAATAATAAATATATTCCATATTATTTTACCATTTACAATGCAAACTATGAGTGAAGGTCTTCCTGATAGATGAGCATTCATTAGAATCCAGCTTTTTAAAAGTTGCTTAAATACTGAATGTAACTCCTACTACAGATATCTGCAATCAGCTTAAGATGCTAGCCACGATTTTACACAAGGAGAAAAAATAAACAGACATAAGCCAGAGAGGCAGGAAAGATTTCATCATTTACCTGATGACTAGAGAATTATCACTAGTTGATGATTAACCGGTGTGATGGAACAAAATCATTTTAACAGAACTTATTGGCTCTGAGTGGTTACTAAGAAATGAATGCCTAGAATTTTATGACTTAAAGAAAATTTATCAGCTGGTTCACAATCAGTTTTTTTTTTCTGAATTCTTGATTTATAGATAGTGATTATCTATTTCTATATTTCCTGGAGGAAGGGATACATGTACAATCAAGAAGCATTTACATAAAGGCACAAAAGGACTGACTAGAGGACTAGGAGTCTTCCACGACCGCGCAAGCAGCACCAGCACTGTTAGTGGACAAGACTTAAATACCCAATACACATATTGTATCGAGAGGAGTGAAAACACAGAAGCCAACAAGAGAAAACAACAGAACGCACTGGGATCTGGGGGCATCTCAGGAACTACTACAGCAGCTGGATGCTGCTCTTCCTCCGCCCTCCATCCTCCCCGGCTCCGCCCCAGGCCCTCGCCGGGCAGCCTCGCAACCCGGACTCCCGGACCCGAGGGCTAGTGCACGGCCTCGTGGGGGAGAAGCTGCCGCCCCTCTGCAGGGCCCCGCTCGTCCGCGGACACGCGCGGCCCGGGCCGCAGTGGCTCCCCCCAGCCCGGCGCCCGCAGCTCCGCACCTGCACACTGTGATGAGGTTCCTCCTCTCCACCGCAGCGTTGCGGGCGCTCAGGCTCTTCTTACCGCCGCCGCCGCCTGCGCGGCTCCCGCTCAGGCCCCCCAGGCTCCGGGAGGCCATGGCGGGCTCACCTCCGCGCCCCCTTTGTCTCCAGCAGTCCGGCGAGCCTAGCACACCTGTGTCCCGCGGCCTTCCGTCACGATGGCAGCCCGCGGTGCGGGAGAGGGGCGAGGAAGGGGGCGCGGAGAGGGCAGGGTGTGGAAGGCAGTGGGGCACCGGCGCCCGGGACCCGGGTTCCACGCGCGCGTGCACACACACACACACACACACACACACACACACGCACACACGCACACACGCACACACAGACGCGCGCACTCACACGCACGCACGAGCCACCTCCACCCTCGTTCGCTTGCTGCGCGCGCCGCCGCCGCCGCCGCCGCCGCCGCCGTCCACGAGAGAAGCGAGGGCGGGCTCCGAGTCCGGCGCTGCGCGGCTTCCCCAGGGACGCCGCACACAGCGCGCGGCCGAGCCTGTCCGCCCCGCAGGCCTAAACCGCAAGTCCTCCTCCAAGCAGGGCGGGGGCCGCGGAGGTGAAGCCCCCCGACGCCTGTCTCACGCAGCCCCGCCCCCTGTACCAATGGGAACAAGGCCGCTCCAGAGAGAGCCAATGACGAGAGGAGGGGGGCGGGATCCGCCCCCGGGAACCTTTAAAGCGGCTCGCTGAAGCCCCGCCCTGGCGCGTGGGCCTCTGTCAGAACGCGGGCCTGGCTAGTGCGACGTCTTGGTGCGCGCGGCGGCGAGGCAGCCGTGGCGTGGAAAAGCCGGCTTCGATGTGCCTAACCCTCGGCGACTGTGGTCCGCAGTCACCCTGACAAGGCTAAGTCGCAAATGTTCACTTCAGTAGCCCCAACGGGAGCATGCCACAGTTGGGCGGGGTGGGGGGTTCTCTAGAACAGAAGAAGGGTTCCATTTGTACCAAACTCCCTCTCTGAGCCTGACAAGCAAGGACACAGTGGCATCAGGGGATGTGCCCATGGCATTTCTCTTCACCTTAGTCTCCAGCACAGCCTCAAACCCCACTGACCACAGAAAGATGAGTGTCTGTCCAGCCTTGTGTTCTGTGCAGTGAGATCTGAACTGAATTGCAGCTCGTGAGCCATGGGGAGGTTTGACCAAGGGCACAGGGAAATCCTGCCCTTGGGGGCCTAATAAGCCGCTTGGAAGGACCACTTTGCAGAGTCTCTCCGTCTCTGGCCTTATCTATGGGAGGCTACTGGCTTGAGGCCCTGACCTCTGGCATTCACCTCAGACTACTGTTCATCTACCTTTAAAACAGTATGTCTAGACTTCAGGTTTGGGTTGTTTGTTTGTTTGTTTGTTTTGTTTTTTAATTTTGAAAATCTAAAGTCGTCAGGACAAAGTCTCACCTCTTTAAACTATTAAATATAATTATGTTAAAATAAAAATATATGTAGGAAAATACCTAACTTACTATAGTAAATATGTATGCATTTATATAATAAAATAACTTAGACTCTGAACTTCTATCATTAACACGAATAAATGCAGGTGAAGTTTCCCTATACAAGGTTATGTGATTTGCCGATACAAATGTAATCAAATATTCAGGGAGGTCCCTCCTAGGAGCTAGATCCTATCTTTTCTTGCTAGCCAAACCATGCTAGACTTCAGCTAGACTTCAGAACCAGCTATTTGCTCTGGCTGTGCAGCCAGTCTTAGCAAAATGTTTTCACTAACAATGGCAAACAGAACATGAATTGTAGGGTTTTTTTTTAAGCCTGAGATTGTAAGTGTCTAAGGAAATGCATAGAAAACCACTAAATATTAAGAAAATTTCTAGAGCAAAGGATGGTGACATACTTTTGCAGTCCCAGAATTCTGATGGTAGAAGGAATACCTTGTGTTGTTAATTACTTTTGTGTTGTTGTGACCAAACTACCTGACACAGACAGTTTGAGGGAGGAAGCATTTATTTGGATTCATGCTTCAGAAGTTTCATGGCATGGAAGGCTATGGGAGAACAGTAAAGTTGACAATAAATCTGAGAGGATGGGGAGTGAAGGGGAATCCATCAGGGACAAAACAACTCCAGGGCCTTCTTTCAAGGACCTGTCTCCTCCAAGTAGGTCCCACTGTCCAAAGTCTCTACAACCTTCCAAAATAAAACTACCAGGTGGGGATAAACATTTGAAGCCTGTGCCTCTGAGGAACATATCAGATGCAAATTGAACAGTAGGCCCTGTCTCAAAAAAAATATAGGGAGTAGGAAGATGTCTGAAGTCAAATGGTCGTCAACCTTGTTCAATAGATTTGGAAGGGAAGCATATACCAAGAACGGGAGCAGTTGTCTTAAAGTAAGAAAGTGAGACTGGCTTCCTGACATCAAGTGCCCTTTCATGTTATTTGTACTATAACCATTGTATTTATGACTGAAAACAGTAAAATTTACCTTAAGTTATCAGGCTACAATGTTAATTTTCATTGCTTTTAGTGGGCTCACCTGTCATGACAACTTGCTTAATGATCTTTTATCACAAGAATTCATTTATCTTTGTGTGGACCATTCTCATCAAACTGCCACTTGGGGGCCTCACTTGATAAGATTTTCCCCCCTCACTTACCTTGAGTGATATATTATGAGTGTGTACTGGCTGGTTTTGTGTGTCAACTTGACCCAGGCTGGAGTTATCACAGAAGGGAGCTTCAGTTGGGGAAGTGCCTCCATGAGACCCAGCTGTGGGGCATTTTCTCAATTAGTGATCAAGGGGGTAGGGCCTCTTGTGGGTGGTGCCATACCTGGGCTGCAAGTCTTGGGTTTTATAAAGAGAGCAGGCTGAGCAAGCCAGGGGAAGCAAGCCAGTAAGAAACATCTCTCCATGGCCTCTGCATCAGCTCCTGCTTCCTGACCTGCTTGAGTTCCAGTCCTGACTTTCAATAGTGATCAACAGCAATGTGGAAGTAAGCTGAAGAAACCCTTTCCTCCCCAACTTGCTTCTTGGTCATGATGTTTGTGCAGGAATAGAAACCCTGACTAAGACAGAGTGTTTTCCAGATTAGCAATCTGGAAATGAAATGAATAAGAAATAAGAAATGAAAGAAATTAAAAACCAGTTATAGCTAGTACATAGTGTACTCCTACTATAGAACTTCAATGAGTTTTCACACTTTTTTTTAACTTCTTTTGGTAAATATTTCAATTCACTATTTTAATATTTGCACAATATTTAAATATATTAAAATATTCACTATAGGAGCTAGCAAGATAGTTCACTCAGTAAAATGTTTTAAAAGACTTGAGCTCAACCCCCCAGAACTCGTTAAAAAAAACTCTGTTTAATGGCATGCTTGTAAGCTCAACACTTAACAGGTGGAAACAGATCCCTGGGTCTTGTTGGCCAGCCAACCTAGGTTGATTGGCAAACTTTAGAGTGATGAGAGACCTCTATTTAAAAAAATATGTATATATATATATGTATGTATACATATACATACATACATATATATATATGTATATGTATATGGAGGGGGGCTTCTGAGAAACTACAGACACCTAGAAGCCCAAAGTTTGACCTCCAACCTCCAAATGCATGTACATACACATACACATTCATACAAACAGCACTTTCATGCACATACACACTAAAGATAAGATACACTGTGAAAACATAGATGCTAAATCCATACGAACCCTATGATGCTAATACATTCTTGTACACTGTTATCACCAATAAGCTCCTCCTATTCTAAAGAAATAAAATTACAAATGCAACATGTAAAAATCCTCAAGTACAAAATTCTGTAGTTCAGAGATTACCAAACATGCCATATGTATGTTTTAATCTTAGAATCAAATTTTATCTATTAATCCTATAAAAAATACTAGCAAACCTGTCTTAGGGTTTTTATTGCTGTGAAGAGACACCATGACCATGGCAACTCTTACAATGGAAAACATTTAGTTGATTCTGGCTTACAGTTCAAAGGTTTAGTCCATTATCATTATGGTAGGAAGTATATAACATAGACAGACATGGTGCTAGATAGGTAGTTGAGAGTTTTACATCTGGGTCAACAGGTAGCAATTAAAGAACTGGGAGCCACTACCCCTGGTTTGAGATTTTGAGACCTCAAAGCCTGCTCCTGGTAATATACTTCCTCCAACAAAGCCACACCTACTCTAGCAAGACCACACCTCTTAATAGTACCACTCTCTATGAGCCTACAGGAGCCATTTTCTCTCAAACCACCACAAAAACTAATAATAACAATTTTAAATGAGATTTTTTTTCAGACATGATACAAGAAAATGCTGATTTAATTGTAATGAGACATTGTCACATTAAAATGACTTTAAGAAAATTCTTGTAAGATCTATAAAATCAAGAGAATAAAGTTTTATTTTAGTAATAATTTATTATATCCATAGTAAATTTGGTATATACAGGCTTGGCTGAATAGCTATGATAGTAATGATTCTATCTTAAAATCCCAGAGCTAATTTATTCATATAAATCCATATATGAATATTTATAAGTTCATATATACATATATATATATGCATACATATACACACACACACAGGTACCTGTACATCAACTCATATCCACCAAAATCTCTGAGTGGTGTTCAAAACTTGACTAACTACATCATTCAACTTAGCCACTTAGCCAAGTATATTTACATCAGTCAATAACTGAATCAAAGTAAAGATATGGAGTCATCATTCCGATCTTGCCCAAGGTGATATTTAATTCACTATGGTTTACAAAATTGACCTTGGTGATAATGTTATTATCTTCTGACATATTTTTTGGCTTATTTGGGAAAACTGTGCATTATGGTGGTTAGGTTTCTAGTGTATAAAAGATTTCAACAGTTTAATATCTTACACACATCCATTTATTAGCTGTAAGTTCTATAGGTCAGAAGTCAGCCACATACAACCCACGTTGGTTGGCTGCTCAGAATCTCCCAAGATTGAAATCCAAGTGTTATGGTTGAGCTGTTATTCTCTGGATGTTCTGGGAAAGACCTGGTCAGTAGTGCTTTTGGAGTTTAACAAACCATGGCCCTGCTGGGGCAACAACTAGAACCTAATAATTGAGCTGAAATTAAGAAAGAATAAAAATGAACTAAGAAAAAGCTTATGAGAGAAAGTATGGAGGCAAAAGGAATAACATTTGCAATTGGCCTGAGACTAGAGGAAAGAAGCCTGAGGTTAATATGGCTATCGTTCAGAGTAAGGGAGGGTGTTGGCTACAAGGCCAAAAAAGATGCCTAGGATTTGCTTTACACACAGGCTTGTCGATCATGTTGAGCATTTTCATCATCATCTTAAGAGCACCAACAAGTCTTTGAGATGGTTGGAAAGAAGTGATTGACAAGATCAGATCTGAGTTTTGAAATGGTGACCTTGGCTCATGTGGATAGTGGCTGTAACATCCAATGGAGAGTGCTTCCCACAATGATTTGACAGTACTCAGATGCAAGACTTCATTAGAGAGTTTCACTAATGACTGAAGGGAGCATTTTGTTGTTTTGTTTTGTTCTGTTGCTGTTTTTTGTGGATAGAAACTTAAAAGTTTCTTACTTTAAAGCCTGAGTAGTTTCCTGATAACAGGTCATCAGATTGTGGAGTCCCATAGCAAACCATTTTGTGCTAAAAACTCTGCTGCCCTCTCAGAACTGTGGTTTTATGTCCTGTGATCATGTGCCTTCTCTAGGTGTTCTTTAACTCAGAAGAACTGAGTTACTGGAAAATTCTCCCTTTGCATGAGAATCTCCACTTGGCACTTATCAAACTTTTAGAATCCTGGACCATTATTTTTGGTTAAAGATTCATAGTATGTTTCAGAAAATACAGTGATTTCTTATATAACTAGGGTCTGTTTGTTTTGCTAGATAGGGTATCTCTACATTGCTAATTCTTGTGTTCAAGAGATCCTGGTGTGTCAGACTCTCCAATGGTTGAAACTGTATGATCTGTGCCTGTGTCTAAAGGAATGTCTGGGTGCAAATTACCCTCCTTGCGGTTGATTTTTACTTAAGTGACCAATAGTAAACATGTAAAGTCTTGAGCCATTTAAAAATATTACAAAGTCAGCAGATCTCAATTGCTGTGATAAAACACCCAGACCCAGAGCAACTTGGAGATAAAGGGTTTATTTGGCTTATAATCCCAGGTCACTGTCCATTAGAGAGGGCCAAGGTAAGAACTTAGGGCAGGAACCTGGAGGCAGGAATTGAAGCAGATGAATTGAGGAGTCCTGCTTACTGACTTGCTCTCTATGGCTTGCTCAGCCTGCTTTCTTATATAGTTTACCACCACCTGCCCAGTGCATGCCAGTAACCCCAACCCTGGGGACAGTGGGAGAGACAGTCAGATCCCAGAGGCTCTAACTGGCCAGCAAGTTTAGCCAAGATAGCAATCTTTAGGTTTAGTAAGAGGTCCTAGGCCTCCACATATGCCCATTAGCACTCACCACACACATACACACACACACACACACACATACACACACACACACACACATACACACACACAGAGAGAGAGAGAGAGAGAGAGAGAGAGAGAGAGAGAGAGAGAGAGAGAGAGAGAAACTGCTCTCTTTAAACCTTGTTACATTTATACTGTGCAATGGCCAACATGCTAATTTACTGGTTCACAGTATTCATTTGCTAGTTAATTTACTATGAACATAGTTATTAAGAAAGTCACACATGGGGATAATTGTTAGGCTCTTCCTCTTCAATTAAAAAGATACAGTTAGTTTTGCTTTATTCCGTTGATTGCCATCACCACAGTCTGGACAGTTTTATAGATCTTTACCATCTATAGTTTATATTCAGAAATAATTTTCCAGTGTAGAGTTAATTATATCCTGTCAAGTTTCCAAACTGGAGAATCCAATGTGACTTCTTGCTCATGTGGGTTTTTTTCGAGACAGGGTTTCTCTTTATAGCCCTGGCTGTCCTGGAACTCACTCTGTAGACCAGGCTGGCCTCGAACTCAGAAAGTTGCCTGCCTCTGCCTCCCAAGTGCTGGAATTAAAGGCGTGGACCCCCACCGCCAGGCCTTGCTCATGTGTTTTATTGTGATTTATTAATAGGCTATTTTAACAACTATTACACAAATTTGTAACTTGTGTTAGAGGGCACATGAGGCCAAATACAGCATAGTGGTAAGGTTATGTAATTCTGCTGTTCCTGAATCTGTGTTTTCTCTCTCCTTCAGAGTTAAAGTCAAAGTCTTTGTGATGACAGACCAGGACAGAATTTAATAACATATCCCTTCTCCTGCTCTTTCTTTCTCCTTGGTCACTCTACTCCATCCACTCTGGCTTTCCACTCATCCTTGAATATGACTCGGATGCTGTTGCCTCAGAGCCCATGAGCTGTCTAGTCTAGACACCAGAGGACTCATTCTTTTCTTTCCAGAAGGTCACTTACTCTAGCACACACATTAAATTGCAAACATCTTTCGGCTGAATTACTCTTCATTTTAAAATTAAAATATAATTACACCATTTCCCCCTTTCCTTTCCTCCCTCCAATTCCAATCCCATCCCCTTTACTCTCTCTAAAATTCCCGACCTCTATTTATTTGTGTGGTGTGTGTGTGTATGTGTGTGTGTGTGTGTGTGTGTGTGTGTGTGTGTGTGTGTGTGTAGTATGTATTCCTAAGTGTATGTACTGAATAGTTTTATGTGTTAACACAAGCTGAAGTTATCATAGAGAAAGGAGCCTCCCTTGAGGAAATGCCTCCATGAGATCCAGCTGTAAGGCATTTTCTCAATTAGTGATCAAGGGTGAGAGGGCCCATTGTGGGTGGTGCCATTCGTGGACTGGTAGTCCTGGGTACAATAAGAAAGCAAGCTGAGCAAGCCAGGGGAAGCAAGCCAGTAAGTAATATCCATCCATGGCCTCTGCATCTCAGCTCCTGTTTCCTGACCTGCTTGAGTTCCAGTCCTACCTTCCTTTGGTGATGAACAGCAATGTGAAAGTGTAAGCCAAATAAATTTTTTCCTCCCTATGATGGTTTGTATATACTTAACCCAGGGAGTAGCACTATTAGAAGGTGCGTCACTGTGGGTGTGGGTTCTAAGACCCTCATCCTAGCTGCCTGGAAGCCAGTATTCTGCTAGCAGATGAAGATGTAGAACTCTCAGCTCCTCCTGCACCGTGCCTGCCTAGATGTTGCCATGTTTCTTCCTTGATGATAATGAACTGAACCTCTAAAACTGTAAGCAAGCCCCAATGAAATGTCATTTTAAGAGTTGCCTTGGGGCTCTCTGCTCCTTCCTGTTCCAGAGACAGCCATGTCTTTTTATGCAGTGCCAGCTTCGTTCTGTAGACAAAATGATGAAGGTCGTTGTGAACGGATTTGGCCAGATTGGGTTCCTGGTTACCAGGGCTGCCTTCTGCTCTGGATCTGGCAAGGTGGAGATTGCTGCCATCAACGACCCCTTCATTAACCTCAACTATATGGTCTACATGTTCCAGTATGACTCCACCTATGGCAAATTCAATGGCACAGTCAAGGCTGAGAATGGGAAGCTTGTCATCAACCAATGGGAAGCCCATCACCATCTTCCCATCAGATGGGCTGATGATCCCGCTAACATCAAATGGGGTGATGCTGGTGCTGAGTATGTTGTGGAGTCTGCTGGCATCTTCACCACCATGGAGAAGGCCGGGACCCACTTGAAGGGTGGGGCCAAAAGGGTCATCATCTCTGCCCCTTCTAATGATGCCCCCGTGTTTGTGATGGGTGTGAACCATGAGAAATATGACAACTCAATCAAGATTGTCAGCAATGAATCCTGCACCACTAACTGCTTAGCTCCCCTGGCCAAAGTCATCCATGACAACTTTGGCATCATGGAAGGGCTCAGGACCACGGTCCATGCCATCAGTGCCACTCAGAAGACTGTGGATGGCCCCTCTAGAAAGCTGTAGAGTGATGGCAGTAGGGCTGCCTAGAACATCATCCCTGCATCCACTGGTGCTGCCAAGGCTGTGGGCAAGGTCATCCCAGAACTGAATGGGAAGCTCACTGGCATGGCCTTCTGTGTTCCTACCCCGAATGTATCAGTTGTGGATCTGACATGCCACCTGGAAAAACTTGCTAAGTATGATGACATCAAGAAGGTAGTAAAGCAGGCATCTGAGGGCCCATTGAAGGGCATGAAGGGCATCCTGGGCTACACCAAGGACAGGTTGTCTCCTGCGACTTCAACAGCAATTCCCACTCTTCCACCTTTGGTGCTGGGGCTGGCATTGCTGTCAATGACAACTTTGTAAAGCTCATTTCCTGGTATGACAATGAATACGGCTACAGCAACAGGGTGGTGGACCTCATGGCCTACATGGCCTCCGAGGAGTAAAAACCCTGAACCACCCATCCCAGCAAGGACACTGAGAGCAAGAGAGGGGCCCTCAGTTGCTGAGGAGTCCCTACTTCAACACTGAGCATCTCCCTCACAATTTCCATCCCAGACCCCCATAATAACAGGAGAGGCCTAGGGAGCCCTCCCTACTCTCTTGAATACTATCAATAAAGCTCACTGCACCCCCCCAAAAAAAAGAGTTGTCTTGGTCATGGTGTCTGTTCACAGCAGTAAAACTCTAAGACACTCCCCAACTTGCTTCTTGGTCATGATGTTTGTGCAGGAATAGAAACTCTGACTAAGACAATATGTAAATATAACTTGTTCAATTTTTATAATGCTGCTTATATGTATATGATTTCAGGACTGAACACTTGATATTGGGTAACCAGTTGGGGACCTCTTCCCTAGGGAAGTGTATTTCTCCTAGTCTCAGCATTTTTTAGGAGCTTGTAGCTCTTTGTCTAGGGTTAAGGCCCCTTCCATGTTTGCATGCCTATTGGTATTGTCCTCATTTAGGCAGCCATGTTGATGATATTTCATGGATGTAGTTCTCTGTCGTTTCTAGGAGATGCAGTTCCACAGCAAACTTCCTCTTGTAGCTCATACAGTCTTTTCACCCTCTCTTCAGCTATGATCCCCAAGCCTTAGCTGTTGTAGATTTATCATCGGAGGTTGGGCATTGAACAGTCACTTGTTCTTGGCATTTTGATCAGTTGTGATTTTCTATAGTGGTCTCAATCTGTTGTAAAAAGATGTTTCTTTGATGAGGGGGGACTTACACTTATCTGTGGGTATGACAGTAAATATTTAGAATGTAATTAGGAATATACAGGTTTAATAAAGTGGTAGTTGTAGGCTCTTCTCCAAGATCCTTGACTGCAATAGCCTTGGGTAGTTGGTTAGGTTTCCAGTTCTAGGCCATGTTGGTCATTGTTGTAGTTCATAGGCATCATAGCTAGGTAGAACTATTGGTTGCTGCCCACTGTGTGTCATGAAAGGATGCTTTCAGCTCAGATCCAGCTCAGGTCCACAGGGTCCTATGTCCAAAGTACATGGGATTTTCAGAAATAGAACTTTCAATCTTGAGAGTTAACCAAGGCAACAGCAATAGTCTATAATGTTTTGGGAATCTCCTGGATAATCCTGAGCAACATTTCAAAAGGAGGCTTCCAGTGTTTGGTTTTAGGGCTATATTAGGTAGTTTAATACTCTTGGGGAAAACATTGTCATCCCAGATATCTATCACCTTTCACAAAAAGTAGCTCAAAATGGATCAAAGACTTTTAAGTGTGAAACATGAAACTACCAGAAGAAAATATAGGCATTACCATATTGGAAATATGTGTATTCCAATGTAAGAATGGAATAGGTGTAGGAAAGGACTTTCCAATGTAAATAGATGGAGCTAGACAAGACTACATCGAATGAGGTAACCCAGATCCAGGAAGACCATTGCTTGGTCTCTTTTCTGTAGTTCCTACATCCAAATCTCTTGAAGTGGTTACATATCTTGAAGCAACTGCAGAAATCAGGAAAGTAAAAGAAGACCATGGCAGGGGGCAGTATAGAGAGGGGAAGAGCAGGGCTCAAGTCATTTGAATGAAGGGATGGCAAAGAGGAGGCTTTCACTAGTGGAGGGAAGCTAAATAATGTAAGGCTGTCTTTATTTTCATTTATGGCTTTGTTTCCATAGCACTTATCTCCATATCAATATATTTTCAAATGTGTTTATTTACTCTTTATCTTTACTCACTAATATTAAGCTCCTAAAGGGAATAATACATGCCTTGTTCATGAATGTACTAAATATATGTGACATATAATAGACATTCAATTATTATTCTTAAATCAGTGAAATGAGCTTTGATTTTCTTCCCTAAGTTTACCTCTTTTATTTTACATACTCATCATTTATTATGCACATATTTTGGGATTACAAAAACAAAAAAATGTTTTCATTCATTGAATTTTTGGTATACAGGCAAGAAACACAAACACTGACATCAATAATTTAAAAACACCAAGTGCAAAGATGTGATCTTGTTGGTGAAGTGCCTACCTACCTAGCATGCATAAGGCCATGGATTCAATATTTATAAACCAAGTGTGGTAGCACATTCCTGTGCTTCCCAAACTAACTCAGGGGGCAGAGACAGGAGAGTCAGAAATTCAAGGCCATCTTTAGCTTGAGACCCAGTTAAAAAAAGAAAGTACATGCATTATGTCTTCATACGCATTTAAATGGCAAAGGGGGCTTTATTAGCTTTAGATAGGTATCATTGTTTTCCAATGACTTCTTAAGTAGAATGTTCACCTGCAAACAAAAAAACAAAACAAAACAAAAACAAAAAAAACACCACTTCAAGCAAAGAGTACAGGGGACATTAACAAAGAAGCACAGACAATATTCCAGCTGCAGTTGGACTAATAACACTGCAACACTTGCTTCTTGTCTCCTGTGTATGGTAAATGACAATTTTATTGGCTATTTTAAAACCTTAAGGTTTTAAAGCAAGATACTAAACCACATGCCTCTGTCCTTCCTTTAAGATCTCTGGGATGGCTTACTAAGCAAGGAAAGGTTTGCAAAAGAGCTGTGATCAGTTCATATATTGATTCACCTACATGCTATTTTCTTTATCTTCTTTTCCCTAGCTCTTAGGTACCCTACCACAGTATCACGAAATGCAAACCAAAATTCAGGAGCCATTGTGTATCATGCAAAAGAGTTCCATTTCGGTTCTTGGGTGTCCCTGGAATTTTTTTATGGCCAGATTTATCCACCTCATAATGTTAGAAAGGATTAGTTTTGAAGAAGGACCTAAAATAACAGGCATGTACTCCAATAAAGTAGATTGTTCTAGAAAACTTTGTCTATACACTTACTTAATTCCTATGCCTCTGTTAACCTTCAGTCAACTACACATACTGCTCATCTTACCTCAGCCAATGTTTATAAGGTCCTGGAACATGTGCTCAGATTTTTGAGGATTATAAAACTAGACAGTACTGTGCTTCTGTGCTTCTTTATTGAGTTATATAGTGTGGCAGATTAGAAACAAAGAAATCAAAATAAAAGGACAAAAAGGGCTAAGTCGCAACACATCTTAGTAAGTTTTATGTTAGATTGCAACATTCTGTTTACTCAACAAACACCTTGATTATCTTTTGTGATACAAGGTCACTCATGAACTTTGAAATGCCATAAACTAAGAAATGTAACTGTGAAACTTAAGTATCACTCTTTATTTTTCATTTATTAGTTTTTGATTTGGGGCAAAAATCTAGCTTCATAGCATGAAAATATTTAAAACTGTTTGGTAAAATCAAAAGACCACAGAAAGAAAAGATAATTAAATATTATCGTGAACCTCAGGAAAACGTTTATAGAAATGAAAATTTCATAGGATCTTAGAAAAGTAGGAACCTTTCTCCATTGGCAATTTTTTTTTTTTTTTTTTTTAGATTCTGTGTTTACCAATAAAACTTAGGCTTTATATTTGAGTCAAGAAATTTTTATAATAGTAAGGTGACTATAATTCAATCTAGCCATTCCTGGAAAATAAGCTTCAAAAGAGCCAAAGTAAAAAATAAATCACATGTATGGAATTATTGAGCATTGATTCCACTGATAGAAGTGGCTCTCTGTTCTGAGGAGCTAAGGTAAAGTTTGCCTAGTGAACCAGATATTGTAGTGTCCTTGAATTAGTTGACTTTTAAACCTACATATGATAGATCAGAATGAAAATACTCCAGAACATCTTAAGGAATACAATTACCAGGTGCCAACATACAGGATCAGTGTATGTTAAAATAACGTTTAAAAATCTAACAGAGGTCTAAGACAAGCATATTTTAGACTGATCAGCCTCAAAACCTTAGTTGTTTTTCTGTGTTTTTGGTATATTCTGGAGACTTGTCCAAGTGAGCTGTGCCCTTACCTAAAGTACCTTTAATCCCATGACAGCAAGGGATTGCCCACTATGATGATTTACTTATATCTGTAGGTCTTGGTAGCTTTTAAGGAGGCATTCTACTTAGCTAGAATACTTCACAGTCATGAATCACCACATAAGACATTCTCTCAGTTTGTATTTCACAGAACATCAAAGAATATATGACACTGTACAGCACTGACACTGAGACTAAAGTCCATGCCTTAGTCTCCCAGACTGCTAGTAATTATACATTCCTTCCAGAGATGATGACAACATCTTTCTGAATTTAATTAGCAATCTTACCATACCACAAGGCCACCTGGAGTGTTGAGTAATCCAGTAACTGACTCAGAAATCCACTGATCAATCTATTTTACTATGCAATAGCTTATTAATTATGGCAGGCCAATTTTACTTTTTTTCATGTTGCAATTCATACTTTTTTAAAGGGTATAATTTTTATTAATATTAGATTTATATTAATTTAAAAATTATATGAACAATCAATATATTTCCTTTTTCTTAGGTAGATTAAAATGTTATTTATCTTTTGTAAGTTAACTAAAATTTTTTACTAGATATTTTCTTTATTTACAAGTCATATGATATCTCCTTTCCCAGTTTCCCCTCTGAAAAAAAGAAAAAATAAAATAAAATAAAAAAACAAAAACCAAACAAAACAAAAAACTCTGTTCCCTACCCCCTCCCCCTGCTCATCAACCTACCCTCTCCTGCTTCCTGGCCCTGGCATTCCACTACACTGGGACATCGAACCTTCACAGGGCCAAGGGCCTCTCTTCCCATTGATGACCGACTTAGCCATCCTCTGCTACATATGCTGCTGGAGCCATTAGTCCCACTATGTGTACTCTTTGGTTGGTGGTATAGTCCCTGTAAGCTCTGAGGGTACTAGTTAGTTCATATTGTTGTTCATCCTAAGGGGCTGCAAACCCTTCAGCTCCTTGGGTCCTTTCTCTAGCTCCTTCATTGAGGACTCTGTACTCCAGCATTTGCTGTAACCTGAGCTTTTTTTTTTTGAACTTTTATTGCATTATGATGAGAAAAGTTACATAATTTCAATTTATCTGAATTTGTTAACATTTAAAAACATATTTTAAGTAAATAGAATTAAATCACATTCTTGTTTCCCTTTTGTACCCCAACTCCTCCCAGAGACTGCCCCCTTCAATACCTACAATATCTTTTTTGTCATATTCCTTAAAATTTATAAAATATTATAACAATAAAAATAAGTATTATAAAAGTTGTTTGATATAAAACAACAATCAATTTAACAGTCTTATGTAGACACTCGTCTACAGCAATAGGGAAAATACATGTTTCTCAACATAAACTTTAAATAACTCTAAACATACTAACTGTATACTTCAAAAATAATATATCACTACTAGTATTTTCTTCAATTAACATAAATATATAAAGTCTTTTTGTTTGTTTTGTATTTAGTAGAGTTTAAAATCTTGGCTCTTACTGTGATAGAAGCCCAAAAAGAACAATTTTTAGACATTGTATTTCATTGTAATAAGGCTGTGTACTTCAATGACCCTCACATCACCAAAGGATTTTACCTCCATCGTAGCTAAGCTGAGAGTCGATGGTTCTGCTGCACCAAGAAATGAATTGTAGGCTCGGTTTTTGGATACAGACTTCCTGCTATGGTCAAAGCTATTTGGCTTGAGTGAGTGACTTCATTCTCAGGCCACAGAGAACAGATTACATTCATTTAAGAAATGGTGTAGGTATTAAGATGGTCTATCCATGAAGTCATGCAACAACTGTTTCAATGAACAATGGTTCTGCTTGGAGGGTGGCACAGATATTAGGTGAGGGTAAGAATTTG
>NW_022196901.1:5309585-5310870 GCF_008632895.1 Mastomys coucha
TTGCATTCTGTTGGTGATGTTTGCATCTATGACTCCTGATTTCTTTCCTAGGTTTTGTATGGCCAGGGCTGTCTCTCTTTCTGATTTCTTTATTGTTTCTATTTCAATTTTTACATTCTGGATGGTTTTGCTCATTTCCTTCACCTGTTTGATTGTGTTTTCCTGGAGTTCTTTAAGGGATTTTTGTGTTTCCTCTTGAAAGGCTTCTATCTGTTTACCTGTGTTCTCTTGTATTTCTTTGAGGGTGCTATTTATGTCTTTCTTAAACTCCTGTATCATCACCATGAGAAGTGATTTTATATCTAAATCTTGCTTTTCCAGTGTAATGGTGTGTCCAGGACTTGCTATGGTGGGAGAATTGGCTTCTGATGATACCAAGTAACCTTGGTTTGTGTTGTTTATTTTCTTATGCTTGCCCCCAGCCATCTAGTTATCTCTAGTGCTACCTGCCCTTGCTAAATCTGACTGGTGCCTGTCCTTCCTGTGATCCTGGTTGTGTCAGAACTCCTCAGAGTCAAGCTGTCTCTGTGATCCTGTGATTCTTTGATCCTGTGATCCTGGGCTTATTAAATCATCTGGGAGAGGGGCTTCCTCTGTGTGTTGTGGGACTGGCTGCAGAGCTTGCACCCAAGGTCTTCTCTGGACACCAAGACAGACTGGAAGGACCCCGAGTCACTGGGCTGGAGAAGTTCCTGTGTGCCTGGTCCTGCTGGTCCCAGTTACTCCCAGGGTTGGGACAGATGTTGGTTCCTCCTCACCTCTGATCCTGGGTGTGTCAAAGCACCTAGGAGTGGAGCTTCCTCTGGGTGTTGTGGGACTCGCTGCAGAGCTTATGCCCAAGGTCTGCTCTGGACACCAGCCCAGACAGGCCAGAAGGAACCCGAGTCACTGGGCTGGTGGAGTTCCTCCTAACCTGAGTTTTTTATTCTAGCCATTCTGACTGGTGTGAGGTGGAATCTCAGGGTTGTTTTGATTTGCATTTTCCTGATGACTAAGGATGTTGAACATTTCTTTAGATGCTTCTCAGCCATTCAGTATTCGTCAGTTGAGAATTATTTGTTTAGCTCTGTACCTTATTTTTAATAGGGTTATTTGGTTCCCTGGAGTCTAACTTCTTGAGTTCTTTGTATATATTGGATATTAGCCTTCTATCAGATATAAGATTGGTAAAGATTTTTTCCCAACTTTTTGGTTGCCGTTTTGGCCTATTGACAGTATCTTTTGCCTTACAGAAGCTTTGCAATTTTATGAGGTCACATTTGTCAATTCTTGATCTTAGAGCATA
>NW_022196901.1:5312263-5317867 GCF_008632895.1 Mastomys coucha
TGTCAAATGCTTTTTCAGCATCTAATGAGATGATCATATGGTTTTTTTTCTTTGAGTTTGTTTATATAATGAATTATGTTGGTGGATTTCCATATATTGAACCATCCCTGCATCCCTGGAATGAAGCCTACTTGATCATGTTGGATGATCAATTTTGATGTGTTCTTGGATTCGGTTTGCAAGAATTTTATTGAGTATTTTTGCATCGATATTCATAAGGGAAATTGGTCTGAAGTTTTCTTTCTTCGTTAGGTTTTTGTGTGGTTTAGGTATAAGAGTAATTGTGGCTTCATAGAATGAATTGGGTAGAGTACCTTCTGTTTCTACTTTGTGGAATAGTTTGGGGAGTATTGGTATTAGGTCTTCTTTGAAGGTGTGATAAAACTCTGCACTAAACTCATCTGGTCCTTGGCTTTTTTTGGTTGGGAGACTATTAATGACTGTTGCTATTTCATTAGCAGATATGAGACTGTTTAGATCATTGATCTGATCTTAATTTAGCTTTAGTACTTGGTATCTGTCTAGAAAATTGTCCATTTCATCCAGGTTTTCCAGTTTTGTTGAGTATAGGCTTTTGTAGTAGGATCTCATGATTTTTTGGATTTCCTCAGTGTCTGTTGTTATGTTTCCCTTTTCGTTTCTGATCTTGTTAATCAGGATACTGTCTCTGTGCCCTCTAGTTAGTCTTGCTAAGAGTTTATCTATTTTGTTGATTTTCTTAAAGAATCAGCTCCTGGTTTGGTTGATTCTTTGTATAGTTCTTTTTGTTTCTATTCAGTTGATTTCAGTTCTGAGTTTGATCATTTCCTGCCTTCGACTCCTTTTGGGTGAATTTGCTTCTTTTTGATCTAGAGCTTTCAACTGTGCTGTCAAATTGCTGGTGTATGCTCTCTCCAGTTTCTTTTTGGAGGCACTTAAAGCTATTAGTTTTCCACTTAGGTCTGCTTTCATTGTGTCCCATAAGTTTGGGTATGTTGTGGCATTTTTCACTAAACTCTAGAAAGTCTTTAATTTTTCTTTATTTCTTCCTTGACCAAGTTATCATTGAGTAGAGTATTATTAAGCTTCCATGTGTATGTGGGCTTTCTATTGTTTATGTTGTTATTGAGGAGCAGCCTTAGTCCATGGTGATCTGATAGGCTATAAGAAATTATTTTAATCTACTTGTATCTGTTGAGGCCTGATTTGTGACCAATTATATGGTCAGTTTTGGAGAAGGTACCATGAGGTCCTGAGAATAAGGTATATCCCTTTGTTTTAGGATATACCTTATTAATAGATATCTGTTAAATCCATCTGTTTCATAATTTCTGTCAGTCTTACTGTGTCTTTGTTTAGTTACTGTTTCCATGATCTGTCCATTGCAGAGAGTGGGGTGTTGAAATCTCCCACTATTATTGTGTGTGATGCAATGTGTGCTTTGAACTTAAGTAAAGTTTCTTTTATGAATATAGATGCCCTTTCATTTGAAGCATAGAGGTTCAGAATTGAGAGTTCATCTTGGTGGATCATACCTTTGATGAGTATGAAGTGTCCTGCCACACCCACTTTAGCAGAGTCTGCATGACAGCAGTCCTGAGGTGAAAGTTTCAAGGAAGCTAGTCTCCTGGAGCCCTCTTGGCATCCCTAACTCGGAAGTGGTCCAGATTTGCCCTTGCGATATTTGATGGAGGAGCTTGCATGCTCTCTTTCTTATGAGGTATAATTGTGCC
The DNA here is from genome assembly GCF_008632895.1 of Mastomys coucha. Classification (NCBI taxonomy): domain Eukaryota; kingdom Metazoa; phylum Chordata; class Mammalia; order Rodentia; family Muridae; genus Mastomys; species Mastomys coucha. The sequence continues at coordinate 5,313,976 of NW_022196901.1, forward strand.
TTCATAGAATGATTTAAACTAAATTGTACATTGCTTTCTGACCTCCCCCAATGTTCCAATATCCTAGTCTATGCTGAGCAGAGAACCTCAGCCTGGAATTTCATAAAGAATCTTACCCATTCAGACTAATTGCCTCCAGCATTGTTAGGGAGATTGTGAAGGAGGTCAGGCATTGGAGTTTACTGAATAAGAGTTAATTATCCCAGAGCAGGTTTAACTAAGAATCCTCATTACAGTCACATATGGCAGATCACATTAGAATTGCAGTTGGATCACTCCCAGGAATTAGATTTTTTTTTTTTTTTTTATGTGTGTTCTAGGTAAGGTTAGCAACAATGGGACTCCTGGGGTATACTTTTGCTAGCTCAGAGGATTAGCATAGTGGGTGTTTACTAGGACTGACTGGTCATGGCTTATATAATAGATTAGAATGAGAACCATTTTCACCTGGCTTCTAAGATTAACCTGACTATAGATGAGGCTGCTGCCTAGTTCCTGACAATTTACATGTCTATACTTTTCTATAGAACCATTGTGCTTCAGAGGACCTCATGTACCTTGACTGGTGTATTATCTAACTTCCTTTTGCCTTCTGTAATGACCATAAAAGTCGCCTACTTTGAGACGTGACACTCAGATTCAACACTCCCTGTTGTCAGCGTCTGTGTGTCTATCACCCACTCCTTGCCCAACTGATTACCGGGACTTTTCCCACAGGTTGAGGACCCTCGACTAGCTCAGCCTGCAGCAGTGCACCATCCAGAACTGCCTCCAGCTCCTTCCTATCTCGGTTAAATGCTACTTCCTCATGGAGATCTCCCCTGACCATACTATTTAAATTTGGCATCTTTACCCACCTACAGTTGCCAGCCTTCTTACTTTTCTATTTGTTCCCAGAGCACTTTCCACCTTTGAACACACTGAATCACTTATTAAACTTCAGTCTTGCTATCTAGATGCACTAACCAATATACCCAAGCAGAGTTTTTTGTTTACTTCTTGTTATATTCTGTGAACTCCAGGCCAGCATATAAACTCTAGGAGGTACTCAGTTGTTAACATTGTTGAATGAATAAGTGAAGTCCTCATACAAATGTAAAAAAAGGTATTTACTAGCACGTTTCTATTGTAAAATGAGCTGCAACCAACAAGGAATCCATAGCTTAGAACAATTTCTACAATTTTACAATTTTAAATACATGTATCATCCAAATAATACAAAAGCTGGAAAACAATAAATGAACGAACACTAGCTCACTGAACTGATTTAACCTTGTTCTCAAGAGAAAGTTCATTTGAGATTAGGCAAGTTCAAAGTCCATGAATCATAAAGCAATTGAAAAAAGCTAAACAGGAAATGATGCTTTTTATGAACCCTGCCAAGAGTAAAAAAGTAACTTTTAAAGATAATGTTTTATTTATATCAGGAACTTCTTAGTACTGATGTCTGAGGGTAAAAGGTTTGTCTATAAACTAAGATAAGAAAGAAATAGATACATATTAGGATTACTACAACCAAATATTATTTGAATATCTAAGGAAAGTTGCTTTAGGAGTCTCTTAAGGACAAATTTACTAAGGGTATAAGAAAACTATATTATTTATCAAGATTTTTGTGACATGGTCCTCCTATGTGTCCAGGGTGGCTTTGAGCTGTTTGTTTGATGTGTGTGTGGGTGTGTGTGTGTGTGTGTGTGTGTGTGAGAGAGAGAGAGAGAGAGAGAGAGAGAGAGAGAGAGAGAGACAAAGAGAGGCAGAGAGAGACACAGAGAGACAGAGAGACAGAGAGAGGCAGAGAGACAGAGAGAGAGACAGACAGACAGACAGACAGACAGACAGACAGACAGGCAGACAGACAGAGAGAAAGACAAAGATTCTCTGTGTATCCCTGGTTGTTCTGGAACTCACTCTGTAGATCAGGATGGCCTCAGACTCAAGGATTTGTATACCTCTGGCACCTGAGTGCTGGGATTAAAGGCATCCACCACCATTGCCCAGCTGGCTTTGAACTCTTGATCTTGAGTTTACCTACTACATATGAGTTTACACATCCAAGCTCATATCTCATTTTGAATAGAAACTCTTAATTAGATTACTCACTAGTATATTAATAATGGGAACAACACAAATAACCTACCTGAGATTTTAACCATTCAGGTACTAAACAACTAACTGTTCTTTCATTCAGTGAGTTATTTTAAAAAGGGGGAATTTGAGTTTCAAGAAAAATAATTTTTCCAGTGTTGGATAAACATAACTTACCAATTTCTTGCTAGTTGCCCAAACTACTCTGGAAACTAAGGTACAAGGATCAATGGAACCAGTGAGTTTGAGACATTGAAAGACCGGGGACGCTTGAATTCAGGGCATCATATTTACTTTCAGTGTCCTTCAGGGCCCCTTTCAGGCATTACAACTTTATGCTGAGTCTTCATGTTTGACTCTTGTCTTAGAGTCCATTGGACATCTTTATTAGGAAATGTATGTAATCACATGCTTTATACTGGCCATTTTCTAAAACTTGCTCTATCTGTTTCTTGGAGACATAGATCCTCCTATTGTCTCTCGTTTAACAATATTAAAGTCTATGCTCTGAGAGGGTGAGTAACTTGTCCAGAGGAACCAGCAATAATTAATGAAACTGGATTAGGCCTTCCTTAGCCCACTTCATTCTCATCCTTCCCCAGCCCCACTACAAAGAAAAAAAAGTAAAACACTCCTTTAATCTCTCTTTGTTCTGTCAGTCACTTAAAAGAAGGTTTAGAAAACAGTACCTCCCAGGGGTGGGCGGTGATTCCAGTGGAGTTTGAAAGATAATAGTAGAGGATCATGCTTGGTGGTGGGAGAATCTCTAAAGCGCCCTAAGGATGGCACAGGCAAGAGACCTACTAGTTCAACTTCAGCAAACTTTTGATATACCATACCCTTAGCACATGGTATTTTTAATAAGAAGATATTTACTCTTTTCATCAGACACCGATAATAAAAACCCATTCTCTATAAAATACTAGTAAGTAACAATCTAAAAGTAAAGCTAATTTGGAATAGGTGAAGGTTGGAAATCATTTCTGCCTAGAGTACGTTAATACATCACTTAATTTTAAATTAAGTTCTTTAATCTTTATTTTACCTGAGCTACGATTGTTGAATTATAGGCTGAATGATAGTAGAACAGCCTCTTTGAAAATTACCAAATTTAAAAATTTAGGTTTTTTTTTTAAGTAAAAAAATTAAATGTATTTTTTTTGTTTGTGTGAATTCATACAAAGGTCAGAGGACGACATGGGAGAGTCTTTTCTATCATGTGTGTTCTGAGAAATCAACTTACATTGCCAGCCTTGATGGAAAGTACCTTTCTCCATTGAGAAATCTTGCCGCTCCAAGAGCTGGGACTTTTCTAATGTAGGATTTTAAAAAGCAATCAGGTGGTATAATCTAGCCTGAGTTTGGTATAGTCATTCAGTGTCCTTGCCATATCCTTCACACATAAAATTCAGTCATGCGTAAGTGGGTTGGATGCTGTAATATTATGGCTTTTTTATTGTCAGCACAAGTGAATCATTTGTTTTGCAGTGATCCTGTTATAGTCTTTCTCAGCCTCAAGTCAACTAAGTTCATCAAGGTATTCCTCTTTCAGGCGGTATTACACTTGGGTTTAAAGTAGATAAATAGAAGCGTTAGAAATAAAGAAAATTCTTATAGGAATCAAGGACAGAGACACGGTTCAGAAGAAAGTCGTAAGAAGAACCAGAATAATTAGAAATCTTAGGAGAGAACATGCTAGTTATACATCACTGTGACAAAATATCTCAGAGAAACAAAATCAAAGAAGGAAAGGTTTACTTTTTTTTTTTTAGATATTTTCTTTATTTACATGTAAATTTCTCTATTC
>NW_022196901.1:5317877-5330572 GCF_008632895.1 Mastomys coucha
CAGAGCCTCTTAGGAGATAGCTATATTTAGGCTGGCTTGCCCTTCCTTGATGATATACTTAAGTGACCCCAAAAGGAGGAAAGGTTTACTTTGATTTGTGATTTCAGAGATGTCAGTCCACCGGCCAGGGAAGCAGAACATCATGGCTGGGACTGTGTGGCAGAGCACTCTTGTTCAGGACAAGACATACTTTCTCAGGAGAGACCCCAATGACCTCCCTTGATCTAAGTCTGCCCTTCTAAATTTCAGTTAAATCCCAATAGTTCACCACAGTAGGAACCTTTCAGTGGGCCCACCTATTCATTAGGTCAGAGCCCCATGACCCAACCACTTCCCTAAAGCCCAACCTCTAAATCCTACTGCATTGGCTCTAAGTCTTCAAAATGGAGAGATTTACATATAGAAAAACAGTGCAACCAGCCAAAACAACAGCATCTGAGACGTACAGTGGCTTAGTTGAAATGAATTGAGCATGGATGTATGGGGAGATGGGTTAAAGAAATGAGGTAAAAAGCCAGTGGAAAGAAATGCTGTGTTACAATCTTTGAGACATAGTAGATTATTAGATGTGATGTAGTTGGTGGCAGGGGTCCATTGTAGGTTTTCTGCAGTTGAGTCCTCAGATGAAGTTTCATGAGACTGGAAAAGGGAGGGAGTAATGTATTATATCCATGTTCTACAAGGTAGGGTAGTTGTGGTAAAGGTGTGGTGGTACATGCCTGTAATCCACGCATTCCAGAAAGGAAGACTGGGATACTTACAGCTCATGACCAATTTGGAAGTGCATATAGAGACATTTTCTCATCAACCCATCTTTCACTCCCCAAAAAAGAAAGAAGGAAAGAACAAAAGGGGGATAGTTATGAAGACACTTTCAAGTCTTGGATCTGATGCTTACCGGCTATGTGGCATTTGACAAACAATGTAGACCTGTTTCCTCTGCTGGGAACTAAGAATAACAAAACAAAACAAAAATAGTAACAACTTCATTGGTTCCTGTGAGGATTAAATTAAGTTTATCCTTTTGAAATGCTTGTTGTGGTTTCTCATATACGACCAGTGCTTAAGAAATGCTATTTAGTGTTGCTCCTTCAAGTGTGCACAGAACCAAATATAGGAGAGATGGGATCTTTAGGGTTGGAAGAGTACAGAAGCAGCAGAAGCATAAGTGAGACTAGAATGCTTAGGATGAACATGAAGACATACGTATGCGCCAGTAGACTACAGGTGCTGTACGTGAGTACAGCCAATTAAAAAAGAGAACACCCTCCCTTCGCCCAAAAACCTAGTGATCTATTAGAAAGTCTGTAACACTATTAGCTTTTTTTAAAAAAATCAATTACATGTCTCTTCCTAAAAGAGTCAAAACAAGGACATTTTTGGGTAAAAGGTAGAAAAAATACTCTGCAGAGGAATGAAAGGACTTTCTTTTTCCTCAATACTTGCAGCAAGTCCAGAGGCATAGGTGTAAGTCAGGTACTGCAGATTAGAGGTTACAAACCAGCTATGCTGTACAAAAGAATGAACCACTTGGAGGAGTTTAAACTGATCTGTGAGTCTGCACCGGAAAGGCTGTGGTCACTTCTGGTTGGGAATCTCAGGAAGAACGTAAAATGTAAGCACAGAAAGAAATAGCGACTAAAGTAATGTGTTAAAAGTTATGTTTAGCTGGGCGGTGGTGGTGCACGCCTTTAATCCCAGCATTTGGGAGGCAGAGGCAGGTGTATTTCTGAGTTCAAGGCTAGCCTGGTCTGCAGAGTAAGTACCAGGACAGCCAGGGCTAAACAGAGAAACCTTGTCTCGAAAAACCAAAAAAAAAAAAAAAAAAGTTATATTTAACTTCAAATGCCCTGGAAGAATATGGACATTGGTTTGATAGCTAAAAGTTCGAAATATTATATGTTTTTAAATACCATTTTTACACCGAAATGCTTCATTTATATACTAGAAATTGTCCTATTTCTGTTTTGTTTTTTTTTTTAAATAAAAGAGATAAGCCAACATACCTAAGGAACTGTGAAATATACTGAAGAAAAGATCCTGCCGGGGATTCTCTTACCCTTTTCAAGGGTGCTTCAAAGAAGGGAAATTTACTGACAGACAGGGTCTGTGCCCATTGTTTAATTGGCTACTAGATGTTATGCATAGAATGCATCTTTTAACTTTGCCATATGCAGAGGGCCAAGTGCAGATCTACAAACACACAACTCTATATATAGACATGTAAAGTTGCGTCTCTTGCAAGTGTGTCTCTGATGATTTGGGGATGTGAGTTTGTCTAATTGACCTTTGTGAGGGGAACCAGACTGCACATTTAGTCTACAAATCCAACGTATTTCGCAATTTCTCCAGCAGTAATTCCTGAGTCAAGCTGGGAGGGGAGCTGGTTAACCTCCTGGTCAAACTCACCGGCTGGGCGGTACTGCGCCTGGGCGTAGGTTGAAGCACGCTAAGTTTACTCTCCTGTCCACAGAAAGCCCAGGCACAGTCGAACAGCGGTTTACAGGAGCTGCTGCTGCTCCCATCTTCCGAGGCTCCGTGCAACTCAGAGCCGCTGCTTCTTCCAAATTCTACGTCTTGGAGGACTTTACAGAGGAAACCGGGTGGTGGCACGTGAGGTAGGCATTTCCTCGGAAGGGTCGGTGCTTCGGATGCCTGAACCTGGTCCGGGTGGCAGGGTCCTCGTGAGTCTGTGGGGAGCAAGTGGCGGCAGCCCCAAGTTGCTCCAGGAGCTCCCGCAGCAGCCCGCAGGCCGGTGTTTTCCGCGCCGGTCTGTGGTTCCCGTTGCCCAGCTCGCAGCTGCGGGCGAGTGGAGGAGCACACCAGGGCGGAGGGGACCTAGCAGGGCGGGTGGCCGGATCCAGAGCCAAGCAACCGGTCCACGCGGGTGACACAACTTCCCGGGATTTCCCTGGGTGAGTTACCTCCAGGCCCCGGCCCCCGGGAGCATCAGGGCGGGGCTCCTCCTCACTACTGGGCTCCGCAGGGCAGTGAGCTCTGCCTCCGCTCTGTTCCCCGCGGCCACGTGTTTGGCTAATAAACTGTTGTTTCTCCCCAGGTCGTGATGGAACTTGAAGAGGACCTTAACGGAAGAGCAGACAAAAACTTCTCAAAGATGAGCAAAAAGAGGTAGTCAGATTGTTTCACTTTCATACTTTACATGTCTTGTACATTCGGGCAATTAGTTTGTAGCCTCTAACACTGTACTAAATGATTGGTGGGTGTTATTTCAGCCTTCAGAAATGTAAACCAGCCCTTGGAAGGAACTCTGCTTGGAGCAGTCCTTCTAATGTGTGTGACAGATCGATGCTTCTGTTCAGCCTCTAGACCGGCCATTGCTCACATCCTTTTAGTTTTATGACCTCAGCTTTATGAGCACTGTTGATCGTTCATGCACTTGAGCCTTATGCTGCTAGGGCTCTCTGCTGTGGCCCATTATATCTTGCGTCTAATAAAGCAACCGTAGATATCATGTTCGTGGCAGAAGGAAAAGAGGCCCAAATAACATTTTGTTTAGAGCTCTCAATGACTATTTCTGTATAAAAAGGTTGTGTTACCACAGAAAAAAGCCACATCTTATATTCAAATCTCTACAAAGGCTAAGTAAATGATTGGAACTTCAGTGGTGGGGAGAAGTAAGACTGTTGAAAGGAACCTACTTAAAAATTTTCCTAGGTAATCTTCAGCCCCCATAATGCCCTTATTATTAGCCTACCTCTAGGTCTGACCTAGCATTCCTGTGACTCTTTTAAGTATTTGAGGGTGTATTGAGCAAATACATCACAAGCTTCTTTTAACCCACAAGTTAAGAATGTCATCAGATAGTGTCTGAGACTGAAAGCTGAGGTAACTTGCTTACTTGATGAACCCATCAAACATGTCAAAGTGTGCTGACTTATGATGTTAGAATTCATTTCCGCCCACCAGAAGGGAGAGTAGAAATGAGCACTCTAAGCAGCAGCTCTGGTTTCTAAATACCATTGCTCACCACACTCTGCCATCTATACTTAGTCCAAAGTAGATACAACCATGGGACCCCTTTGCCAGTGTCACAACACGGTGTCAAAAAAGCCAGTGTCACATTAAAAGGAGGATTTCTAGTATAAGAGTTAGTAAAGAAACATAACCAGCAAATGTATTATGTGAGCTCTGAGTAACTCAGAGTTCAGTAAAGAAAAAACAAAACCCCCAAAATTATAGAAAGCACATTTGGGAACTCTGTGGGATGGATTTTAAATAATCTCAACATTGAGGTTTTGTTTCTTAGATATGATAATGAGAGTGAAATATATGAATACTGTAATATTTTCAGCTTAATAGTTTGGCAGAATCTTTTTTTAAAAAGATATTTATTTACTTATTATATGTAAGTACACTGAAGCTGTCTTCAGACACTCCAGAAGAGGAGTCAGATCTCATTAAGGATGGTTGTGAGCCACTATGTGGTTGCTGGGATTTGAACTCAAGACCTTCGGAAGAGCAGTCAGTGCTCTTAACTGCTGAGCCATCTCTCCAGGCCAGTTTGGCAGAATCTTAACAATTGATACCATGTACTGATTGCATGGGTAAATATTGTCAAATGTCATAATTTATGTATCTAGGTAACTTTACATTTTCCTTTTAATTCATATTTCAGTAATAAAACTTTATATAACAATGGAAGACACATAGTGGAGGGAATGTAGCCCAATTTTGCCTTTAAAAAATGGCTTAAAGAACTGTGTCCATCCTTACTTTAGTGTAAGTGTGAGGCTATGTGGAAGGAAATGTTAGTGTCCAGTCCTGCACAGATCTTCATGTGGGTACCAATATCATCATTCCTTACAGATTTTAATTCAAACAGATTTTTTTCAGTAAGACCTGCTCATCACCACTGATTTCAGGCTGTTGTCAATACTCATGTTTTATACCTTAAGGATCATAAAGAAGCATTTAGTTTGGTTGGCAGACAATGTTGGAACAATAATCCTCCCTGGACTATATGCATCTGCATACATTCGTCATAAAAATGGCTTGTCTTATGGTACTGAAGTTCAAAACCAAGGTCCTGAGCTCTGTATAAGTACGCTAAAGGGATGATTAATAAAGTTATCTGTGAAAATTTGTTTTTGATGATAGGGATAGAGAACAATCTAGTAGGGCCGAGAGTTGGTAACATATTTTCAAGCCATACATTCTCTTGGCTTTTACAATATAGAGGTCTGAGGATGTACTGCCATACATTCTCTTGGCTTTTACAATATAGAAGTCTGAGGTGTACCTTGCAGCTTGGAAGCTATTCCTGTAACTCTGGAGTTTAAGTCGTGAGTTTTGCCCCAGCTGTGTAACTCTTCTACAGTTTTCTCATCCCTGCAAGAAACATGAAGTTTGCCTTCCTTGCAATTGTTTACAAATTGTGTGAGGAAAGTTTACTTAGTGCCTGGGCTATTATTATAACATCTCCAAGTAGCATCAGTTTTAGAGAATGGAAAAAAGCTTAGAACTAAAATTCTGCCATGTCCAGTTATTTCTCTCTTTTCATCCTGGTTTCTGGGATACTGACTAGTTGTTTACTGGGACAGGGTAGAACCAAACCTGAAGATATTTCTGTATAGTGTGTTCAGTGTACATCTAACATCAAGCCAAATGCAAGTAGAAAAAAGCTTTTTCTTTAGAAAACTTTTTATTAGCATGGAGAAGATCATTCTGTCTATAAAAAGCATAAGGATTTAAGTGCTAGCCAGACACACACACACACACACACACACACACACACACACCACATACACACCACACACACACACACACACACATACACACCACACATACCACACACACACACACACATACACCACACATATAACACACACACACACACACATACGCACACACACAAGTCAGGCATGCCATCTATGCCTGGGGTACTAATGGTCGATGACCCACAAGTCTAACCATTTGAGCAAGATCCAAATTCAGTGAGTATCTGAGAAGAGTAAAGTGGAGAGCAATTGTGAAACTACTGAATGTTGTTTTCGTTTAGTATCAAAACAAAAGAGAAACAAAGACAAATTTACTTTTTAAACTTAAAAATACTTGTAAAAGCGGCTTTTCTTTTCTGAAAGAAAAAAGAAAGAAAAGAAGACTTGTTATGGCTAGTATGCTTTGACATCCTAGGTGGCTGTTACATGGAGTGAAAATAGGTTGGTGTGATGTTTGAATCTGGGTTCAAAATGAGAAACTGACCTTTTATGTCTAAGGGCAGCTTTCTGACTGCTAACAGAGCATCTTTTCTACATTGTATTTCTTTCTGTAATGGTTCACTTAGCGCTGCAGATATCCTTTCTCAATTAGATTTCCTCACGGTGATTTAATTTCTCTGTTTCTTAGGCTGGTTGTATTCAGCATCTGATCATCACTGAGCTTTGTTAGGAAAGGGAATGATTAAGAATAATATTCTGTCTACAGATAGGACATTTACTGCTACAATTACTCAAATGATAGTCAAGGTAGCCAATCTTAAAAGCATAAATTACTTCATAACTAGAATAAAATGCAAAATGTCCCTTTTAGTGTGTGTTTTTCTCATTGAAAAAAGTTGTGTGTGTGTGTGTGTGTGTGTGTGTGTGTAAAATTAAGAAATGTCTAAGGTATGAGAATATATAAAAATCCTGGTTCTCATCGATAACCACATAAGTAGATTTCTAGGAATTTTTACATTTAAACTGCATAAATGTCATACCATTATACTTTTATTGACTAAAAAAATAGTCAATTTTGGATTTTGTCTTGTCATTTAACAAAAACTATGTAAGTTGATTTAGTAATTGTAAGGTTTTGTATAAGGTTTTTAAAGTTTCATGTAATTTTTCTGCTCTATTTTCAGTAAAAAGGAGAAGAAAGAAAAGAGACCAGCCGTCAATGTGTTTACAATGGTGAGTGTTTAAAGTATTGCCTACCAATGTCACTTCTTTTGTCCCCTAGAAGTGAGATAATTCATGAAGCAATATTTTCTTGGAGACTATAGTGATGAAGAGATAAAGGTAGATGATTAGAGTCCTATTTTCAAAGGAAGTCAGTTTATAATTTCATATATGAATTATGACTTAGCAAGTGCCCCTTTCTGCCTAGATTTCTGTATTCTCCTTAGGAGGTACATCTCTGATCTATGGCCTCCGTAGGCATCTTTCTTTGTCATGATCTTTGCCATCGAACTTTGAGAGATGGGTATATTGCATGACATTTTTAATGCCCCTTAACATCCTGATAGGGTCAAAGTCCTAAATAGTTATAATAATAAAAGGCAGCAATGGATTATTTATTACTGTGATTTAGCATATGCCATCATTCTTTTGTGCTGAATAACTGAAAATGTAAAACTCGAAAGGATTACATAACCTCAGTTTTCTGGTGTCATGCTGGTTGTTTGGAAGCTTTTCTTTAAACTCACTTGGAATGTAACAAGAATTTTATAGGTGTGGTTATTTTTTCTAGTGATCGTAGTTTCCCCAAACACTTCCTTTTTTTTCTAAGGGTCCATGCAAACTTACATGAACTGTTCCAGGCACTGAAACCTGGGAGAATGCTCAAACAATTTGAGTCCTGCTTTTTATAATTCACTCTTTCCACATTGGTTATGCTATGAAGTGTGGAGGATAGGAGGAGTGCCATGTAAAATGCATCTTTGTACTTTCATTATAAAATTAGATTTATGGAGGAAACCAGTTTCATGACTTGCACCAAGGACTCTGGTTATCATAAGATCATCATCATCTGCATCTTCTGATGTTTGTTCTTGCTCTGGTTACTTTGTTACACGTCTCCACTCCTCTTGTCCTTGTTGTTATTGCTGCTGGTGGTTTTATTTTGAGAAACAAGCTCATGTATCTTGACCTCTAACTCCCTGCTTACTTGATAAAGACTTTGAATTCCTGTTCCTCCTGTCTCTACCTCCAGAGTACTGGCAATACCAGAATACTACACAGGTCATCACAGACATAATTCTTTTTATTATTGGATTTTATTCTTCTTTTTGAAAGACTTCATTCTTATACTCTTACATGAGAAGAAACTTTTATGTTAGAGTTGGATTTATTCTTGAAATTTAATTTATGCAGTTACGCTAATACCAATATAGCTTTTGTCTTATCGGTTAGGTTCTTGCTGTTATCCTGTTTGGCTTGGTTTGTTGTCAGGGGTCCACTCAGGGCTTTTGTGCATACTATGAACACCAGAAAATTGTATCTTTGTCCCTGTGTTTTACTTATTGTTTCTAGGTTATAATTTCTTGAAGACTTGAGGTTTATTTTATTATGTTTCAGGAAATGTACCCTAACTACCATGTAAAGTTACTGTTATCAGTACTCAGTTCAAGCCACACTGGAGGGAAGGAGGATAGAGACACAGAGAGAGAGAGATACACCCAAAAATAAGTTTGAATGTGAAGTAGTAATAGCCTCACATGTATACCAATATGTGTCAGACGTTGTTATAATTACTTCCCACACAAACTCATTTCATCCTTAAGCTTTTCTTTTTTCCTTTTTTTTTTTTTTTTTTGAGGTAGATGCTATTATTACAAGTTTACAGAAGAAACATGGCAAGCATTTTCTTGCCCCCAAATAACTATTGAGGTGAGGATAAATAGAATGTATTTAGGCCTTTGGACTAAGTGCTATAGTTCTTAAGTGTTGTTCTAGTTACACTGATGAAGGAGGAGTTTCCTTCTAGGCTTACATACTTTTCTTATACAGCCCAAGCCTACCTCTCTACGGATGGTATTTCCCATAGTGGGATGGATCTTTCTATATCAATTACCGATCAAGAAATTTCCCTACAGATAGGCTCATAGGTCAATCTAATGGTGGCAGCTCTTCAATTCTGGTTTTCTCCTCAGATACGTCAAGCTAGCAACCAAAATTAGCCAATATAGGTGTCTTTCTCTTGTCCCAAAGACTTGATCTGGAAACCTAGACCCTAACCTCTACATAAAACCTATAAACCCAGAGCTACAGTCAGAAGGTTTTAGGGTAAATTTGAATACTATTGCAATGTTTTTGAATACTTGAACTTTGAATACTTTGAACACTTGAACTTTGAACTTCTTCTAGGTAAGAGTAAAACATGAATATTGTTTAGATTTCAAAGAACTCTGAGACTAATGACTTACTAAGGGAACTTAGAACTCAGAATATTACCATAGTCACACCTAAGAATGGAAAATGCATTCAATTAGCAATAATAATATCTCAGATAGGGCTGGTGAGATGGCTCAGTGGGGAAGAGCATTGACTGCTCTTCGGAAGGTCATGAGTTCAAATCCCAGCAACCACATGGTGGCTCACAACCACCCATAATGAGATCTGACGCCCTCTTCTGGTGCGTCTGAAGACAGCTACAGTGTACTTACATATAATAAATAAATAAATCTAAAAAAAAAAATCTTTAAAAAAATAATATCTGAGATAAACTTCATTGGCTATGGCAACAGCTCTCTGAAAAGCTGCAGCTAAGTTTTATTACAGCAAGAAGATACAAAACAAAATCAGTAACGGTGAAAGTCACATGAAGTGAAGTTCAGAAGAGATCAGACACAAGCTCCCAGAGTTATCTGTCCAAACACCCATTTCTCCTCCCCCCTCTCCCCCAGCAAGGAGTTGCAAATTGTCACAACAGATTCAAAATAATGCTTGCTGGTGGAGAGCTTCAGGGACAGGCCAAGGTTCTCACTAGGAGTTGATCATTAAGGAACTTCCTACCTAGAAAGTGCCAGAGTTGTACATGCATTCATTCAGCATAGTTCACACTGCAAAGTGGCCATATCTACCAGTTACAATGATGGATCCTTCCGGAATCCACTTTCTAGATCACACCAACCATCTAAGTGGTTCTCTCTAAACATTTGTGCACTCTTTCTGCTCCCAAAGTTCACCTGTGTTTACTAGGGAACCTTAGCTGTCTTGAGGAAATGATTACAAAGCAAACAACTCATGCACATTTTTATACTAGTTTTCTTTTTATGTTGGGCCTCATTTTAGTTTAGATACACAAATGTAGAATAAACTTGAAATGAAGTGGAGGAAACTGGACAGGCAGAAGTAAAAGCAGGAGAAGTGCCAAGTTGTTTGTGATTCCTTTAAAAGAACCTCCTCAAAGTTCACACACCCTGTTAGTATTTTGTGACAAATTTAACCCTGAGCTGTCTACACTATGCACGGTATTAGCCATCATCATTCTGAACACATGGCAGCACTCACCATCAGGAACCAGTCCTTTGTCAGGACCTAATATGCATTATCTGATGTGTGAAGTCCTCTTATCCTTATGCATAGCTGGGCAGAATGCACACTATGAAGTTAAGTAATATTCTACAATTCATAGTCACATAACTATTACTATAATGGAAGGCCCAACTTTTGCCCAGATATACAAGTAGACAATTGCTTTCTAAAACTGTAATCCCTTGTGACAGTTTATGGTTGGTTAAAATGTAACCTCCCTGAAGCTGAGGAGTTCTTTGTTAATGTTATCTTACCACCATCTGGTCATTGAAGACTTTGCCACCTGGCTTAGTGTCTTCTCCCCACTCCTGATCTTCTTACTCACCCTATGACTTTTATTGTTATATGAATAGCCACTCCTTGACCTTTATCACAGTGATAATCTTATGAACCTACCTGAACTTGGATCTGTTCCCTCCTGTTTTTCATGGTAGAGACACCCAGTGTTGATGAAGTGTTTGTCTCTTTAGACAAAGTCTTGCTGTATTGTCCATGCTGCCTTGAAACAAGCATATTCTTTCTGGCTTAGTAGAAGTAATGTGATTATAGGTGTGTACCACCACACCTGGCCCAATTCTTACATCACATCACTCACTTGAACTTTGAACTTCCGTTCCCACCTTTTCTGCCTTCTCTACACAGCTACTATCATTGCCTTTCTTCCATATCCCCAGTCTTTCTAAATGGAGTTTGGTTCCACTGAGAAGTCTCTTCAATCTTTGTTGCCAATTAGCTTAAATGTTTTAGAATTTGGTTTCTATCCCTACTACATACTCAATTCAGTGGATATTTGAAAACTAGGCCTGACCTTGAAGCTGCCCTTGACGCTGGCCATCACATTGTTTCTGTGATGCTACAGTGTGGTTTTCTCCCACTTCTTTAGCTTCTGGTATCACCTTTCCCCTTTAGGAGTTTCTCAATCTTGTATCCCCTGAATCACTGACAATGCCAATGTTCATCTGCTTCTATACAGATGTTTTCAAAATATGTTTGATCCTCATGCAAACACTCTTTCTCTTCTCTCTCTCTATCCATTTATAATGATACCCCTTATTTACTCAGCTTCATTTACCTATGCCCTAGTCATCCTTCTATTTTAGTAGCCGTATCAGCCCAGACTGGTTTTTTTTTTTTTTGATTCAATTATAATATCCCCACCCATACTCTGCCTTTGCAAATTATACTTACACCTTGGTCCTCTTTTCCTTATATGGCTCTGTTCATAGTTGTGAGCTCAGATGTATCAGTTTCAGTTACAGCTTCTGATTCCTCCTAAAGTTGGCTCTTTTTATTATCACTCGTTTTGACTCTGTGCATTTATTCTTTAGTGCTGCTGCAGAAAATGCCATTAGGTAGATTTAAGGAGAAAATGCCATTAGACAGATTTAAGACAACACAAACTGCTCTTCCAGTTCTTGGATGAACTAAAGTCAGGGTGTCAGGGACATTGCACTTACATCCCTGTATCTCCTCCTTGTGTCACCATACATACATAGGTG
Source organism: Mastomys coucha (assembly GCF_008632895.1). Taxonomy (NCBI): domain Eukaryota; kingdom Metazoa; phylum Chordata; class Mammalia; order Rodentia; family Muridae; genus Mastomys; species Mastomys coucha. The sequence goes on from NW_022196901.1 coordinate 5,329,633, forward strand.
CTCTGAGCACCTACCTGCCTCTTAGAAGCATCTTTATGATGGGTCTATCTGAATGCCCAACGGTAATTTCCCTATATTCCTAACATCTGCAGTCTCTTTTACTATCTCAGACAATGTAAGAAAACACATTCGCTGGTGGTCTGGGCTGGCAGGTGCCCAGAGCATACCTTGGGCTCAAGCTCTGCAGCCAGTCCCACAACACCCAGAGGAAGTTCCACTCCCAGACACTCTAACATGCTCAGGATCAGAGGTGAGGAGGACACAACATCTGTCCCAACACTGGGAGTAACTGGGGCCAGCAGGAGACAGGCACACAGCAACTCCGTCAGTCCAGTGGCTCAGGCTGCTTCTGGCCTGTCTGGGCTGGTTAGTGCCCTGAGCAGACCTTGGGCGCAAGCTCTGCAGCCAGTCCTACAACACCCAAAGGAAGCTCCACTCCCAAGTGCTCTAACAAGCCCAGGATCACAGGATCACACAGACAGCTTGACTCTGGGGGTTTCTGACACAACTAGGATCACAGAAAGGACAGATTTAGCAAGGGCAGGTAGCACTAGAGATAGCCAGATGGCAGGGGACAAGAGTAAGAAAATAAACAACACAAAACAAGGTTACTTGACATCATCAGAACCCAATTCTCCCACCATAGCAAGTCCTAGACAGACCATCACACCGGAAAGATTCAGATCCAAAATCACTTCTCATGATGATGATACAGGGCATTAAGAAAGAGATAAATAGCACCCTCAAAGAAATACAGGAGAACACAGGTAAACAGCTAGAAGCCCTTAAAGAGGAAACACAAAATTCCCTTAAAGAACTATAGGAAAACACAACCAAACAGGTGAAGGAAATGAACAAAACCATCCGGAACTTAAAAATGGAAATAGAAACAATAAAGAAATCAGAAAGAGAGACAACCCTGGAGATACAAGACCTAGGA
>NW_022196901.1:5331443-5341529 GCF_008632895.1 Mastomys coucha
GGAAGTAACAATTACTTTTTCTTAATATCTTAATATGAAAATTAATATTACCAACATATCCTAATCGAGTGACATCCAAAAATATGAGGAATTGGAAATTTGTTGATTGTCATCCAATGCTCTCTCTAATTTGGTAATTGGAGAAATAGGTCCCATATTATACAATCCATATACACTTTTAGCTTGTTTGTATGTGACAGTATCTTGCTCTGTACAACATAATGGTCTTAAAATCTTGCTTCTCCTATCTCATCCTCTCTATTAGTAGTATTGTTTATTTCATGTTTTTACACTATACTGTGGTTTTCATAACAGCTTACATATTTCAAAAGTATTTATACAGCCAACAGAAATGTACACAATTAAATTGGGAGGTGGCTTGTAAAAGAACAACAAAGAGTGAGACTGAATGCTTTGCTTGATGTTTGTAACTCTTGTATCAAGTTTGAAGAAGAGGACTTTATAAGTTACTCTTTCTTTGAGATGAATGGTTTTCCAAAGTATCACAGCCAATGAACCAGATTCTTACCCACACCTAATGTCTGTGCCACACTCCACGCAGAACCATTGTTCATTGCAACAGTTGGTGAATGACTTTATTGATAGACCATCTTAATATACTCACCATTTCTTAAATGAATGTAACCTGTTCTCTGTGGACTAAGAATAAAGTCACTCACTCAAGTCAAATAGTTTTGACCATAGCAAGAAGTCTGTATACAAAAATTGTGCCTACAATTCATTTCTTGGTGCAGCAGAACTGTCAATATTCAGCTTAGCTAAGATAGAGGTAAAATCCTTTGGTGATGTGAGGGTCATTGAAGTACAGCCTTATTACAATGAAATCCAATGTCTAAAAATTGTTCTTATTTTGGGCTTGTACCACAGTAAGAGCCAGATTTTAAGCTCTACTAAATACAATACAAACAAACAAACAAACAAAAAGACTTTATATATTTATGTTCACTTAAGAAAATCCTAGTAGTGATGCTTTATTTTAAAATATACAGTTAATATGTTTGGAGTTATTTAAAATTTAAATTATGGAGAAAAACGTATGTATTTTCAGTATTGCTGTAGACAAGCATCTACATAAGACTGTTAAATTGATTGTTATTTTATATCAAAGAACTTTTACAATACTCATTTTTATTGTTATAATATTTTATAAATTTTAAAGAATATGACAAAAAAAGGTATTGTAGGTATTGAAGGGGGGTCTCTGGGAGGAGTTGGGGTACAAAAGGGAAACAAGAATGTGATTTAATTCTATTTACTTAAAATGTTTTTAAATGTTAATAAATTCAGATTAATTGAAATCATGTGTCTTTTCTCATCATAATGCAATAAAACTTAAATCAATTAAAATAAAAAAAGCACATTCACAGACAGTGTCCCAGGGTGCACATATTAGGAGTGGCATTCCTTTGCCTCTTGTTCCCAGCAAGGCTTTATTTTCTTCTGGCATCCACTCCAGCTTCGTACTTCCCCAGGCCTACCTGTCGAGTCACACAAGTTAATTCCAGTCCATTCCTTCAAGTGCTGTACCGCTTTTCTTCTCTACTTAAGGGGTCTAATGCTTTTCCTTTTTACTTAAGGGAAACTTTGGAGTAAAAACTAAGTTGTTTCTTATATATGTACCATTTATGGTATGACCTCTCTTATTTATGACAAAATTACAGGCATATAACCCCCACTCTGTTCTTATTATACTGTTTGCTCTTTAATATATACTAAGCTTATGTCTACTTAAGCATCTTTGCATGTATGCTTTCAACCTGAATGCTTGATCCTCCCACCATAAACTGCATCCTTCCTGTTACCAAGGTTTTGTCTCAGAGAGATGTTCCCTGACCTGCCTGTCTAAACCCACTGGCCTTACCAGTCACCTGAAGTTATATCCTGTAACTGCTTAGCCACTTCCCCACTTCTGATGTTTGTCTTTTTCCTGAATGTGTGCCCATGAGAGCAGAGTATTTTTATGTTTTGTTTACTGCTGTTCCTCAGGGGTCTAGAAGAGTGCCCAGGGCCGTAGTAGGCTCCTAGACCCTGGGTGGATATTGGGCATATCCATTCCTATACCAACTGCATGCATTGTAAACATTCTAAGGACAGGTAACCTGTGTTATCCACTATCATCGCCAGTACTTAGAGGCAAATGTGAATCTCATTAGCTCTTTAAACAAATTTAAAATGCTTAATGAGTGAATGAATTCTCTCACCCAGTGGCTCCAATAAAGTCATATTTCTATTCATGCTGTGAATATTGTCTAAAGGACTTTTCTGCTTGTACTTTCCACGTTTTCCCTGGCATGACTCACCTTTAGCTTCCAATTTCAGTTTATTTCATTCTGTGTTCTTGGTTTACTTTCTCTGTCCTTTCTACCAGCCTCTAACCAAATAGTTTCCATTTCCTTTTATGTTAAAGACCTACGACTATAACTAGTTAATACCTTCATCCAGTCTTCTGTTGTACCTGATATGTTGTTACAACTTTGTCTTCTTATTCTTTGACTATGAGAGTCTGAAAATTCTTATTGTTATGTTGCAAACCAATCATAGTAATGGGTATTTCATATTTCATACTACCTTCTTGATAAAAGTTTTCTGCATTGCATGATAATTTTTGTAACAGCTGTGTTGTTTTTTTTAATCATTTTATAAATACCAAACTGAGGCTTAATTTTTTTAAATTATAATAAAATACATCATCTCTCCCATTCTCATTCTAGTTAGTTCTATATGCCACCCCCTTCCAATTCCTGGTCTCTTTTTACTTGTTTATATATGCATCCATATATAAACACAACCTGCTGTGTCCATTTAGTGTTGTTTGTATGTGTATCATTTCAGGAGTGACCACTTGGTATTGGACAACCAATCAGGGGATCATCCCTGAGAAGATGAATTCTCCCTTTCTCAGCAGTTCTCAGTTGCCTGTAGTTCTATTTTCTGGGGGTGAGGCTCCATGAGATTCCTGTATCCAAGTTAGCATGTCTATTAGTGTTGCCCTTCTTCAGATCTTGTGTCGATAAGTCTTATTGAGATAAATTTCCCTGTAATTTATAGGAGGCACATTCTCACAACAGACTTCTTGGTTTTCTGGCTCTTCTGCCTCATCTTTTGCATTCTTCCCTGAAAGATCCTCTACTTGCCCAAGCCAGCCTCTTTCCTAATAAAGTTGAGTCAGTTGATGTCCGCTTTCATCCTACTCAGTGTTATGTGACCACTTTCTTCAAATCTCATCCTTTTTTTCAGAAGGTCACAAAGAAATGAGAAAGCCAACTCCTCTTTCTATCTCTGTTGCTAAAAAAGCCATTAATATCTGTACTTATTCTTAGCTCATTCATTCCAGTCTGAGATAAATAAAAATACTTCTCTCTGTTTTGGAAACCATCTTCTCTTTGCCAAGTTTTACTTTGTAAAATTTCAAACATGAAAGAAATAAGAAATAAGAAACAACACTCGTAAACACATCATGTAGGCTAATTATTACTAACATATTACCATGTCAAATTTCAGCTGCATCTACAAATTTCAAAGTATTTTATATATAGCCATGCCATTTTATTAATTTCAAAGGGTTTTCTGTAAGACATTTCCTATAAAATATATTTATCCTATTTAGCAAAATGAGCAATACTTTCTTAATATTATAATTTTTTATATTCAATTTTCCAAATTATCTAAAAATTGTGCTTTACAGTTGATTTGCTCAAAGTAAGACAGCTGGGGACAGCACTTGTTGTTTTCTATTTAGAATGGTCTGAAAGGAAGGCACCAGAATGTTCTACCTGAGAATCTGCTTATGGAACATCATTACATTTAGTGTTCCATGCCTAGCCTTTTCTATGTAGAAGTTATGCCTAAATGTTGTATTGCATTCAGATGAAACACTTTTAGTTAAAAAAAAAAAAAAAAGGGAGTGCTGTATCCTTTATGACTCATGACTCTAAAAACATCAAATGTCAAAGTATTCCCCGTTTATTTATGGTGCTTTCTGATCACTTGGTCAAAACAATGAAAATTTTGTATACCACTCCCTAGCAATGAAAAGGAATCATGGAGCATTATGAGACTTTATTGCTTCACTTACTAATTTTGTTTTCAACAGATGATACCCTTTCTCAGGTTACTGAAATAATTACTTCCTTTATTTTGTAGGATATTGCCCCAGTTTACTTCCTATGTTTCTACCACTTGTCTCTTTGCCTGGCTTACCTGTAGACATATAACACTGTGAATGAAATAGCCCCATTGGCATTGCACCACAACCTGCTAGTTACTTTTTCTCTTCCTCTTTTATCTCAAGGTCTAGAAAAGTCAACTTTCTATCACTGTTGCTTTGTGTCCAGATTTGACTTTACTCCATGCACCCCTTTGCTCATTTTTTAATGATCTAACCTAGTCCCATGACTGCTGCTATAAAGCAGTGACTCCGATGCTGAGTGTTTAATATCCTGGGTCGCACTGCCTGTATAAAAGTGCAAACACTCAAGGGACTTCTCTGCTTCCCATCTGGATCTTTCTTGCTTTTGCTTGCTTTTTCTTCTGGCTAGGATGTCTTCCATCTTGCCATCAGAACACCTGTTCTTCCTTCAAAACCAGGAGTTTTCCACAGAGGAGCTAATGCTCATTGGCCCTATTTATAGCTGTTGTTTATACTCGCTACCAGATGATGCAGCATGCACACTGCCTTTTCCCCCTCTCCCTCTGCTCTTTAAGCTTTCTGAAATTACATATCTTTGTTATTTATTCTGTGGCTTGTATCTGTTGTTCAGTAAAACAGTCAGGAAGTATTTGCATGTACCCACCCCCCTCACTTTGATTTTAGCCAATGAGAAGCTCTGAGGGTGAAATATTGATGATGGTGGTGATGAGTGAAATTTCTGCCTATCAATTACTTTTTCTTCCTATTCTGAAGAATCTAGTTTTTGGTGTATTTAATAGATATTTTATTTTAGATATTTTCTTTATTTACATGTAAATTTCTCCTTTCCCAGTTCCCCTCCAAAAAACAAACAAACAAAAACAACAAGAACAACCCCCTGTTGCCTACCCCCCCTCCTCATGCCTGCCACCCCACCCTCTCCCACTTATTGGCCCTGGCATTCTCCTACACTGGGGCACAGAACCTTCACAGGGCTGAGGTCCTCTCCTCCTATTGATGATCGAATTTGCAATCCTCTACTATACACATGCTGCCTGAACAATCAGACCCCTCCATGTGCAGTCCTTGGTTGGTGGTTGAGACCCTGGGAGCTTTGAAGGTACTAGTTAGGAGTTAGAGACAGGACTTATGGAGCTGAGGGGTTTGCAGCCCCTTAGAACGAACAACAATATGGACTAATTAGTACCCTCAGATATTTTAAAAGAAGATAATTTCTGCTTATTTCTTTCTCCCTACATTTTTTTTAAGAAAGAAGACAGTTGTTTAGACAAATTAAAGAATAAACTGGCAACCTTTAGCCTGTGGTCCCATCCAGAATGAAATATGCCTGGTCACTATTCTTTCCTTTGGGGTTTAATTTGTAAAGAAGATGATGTCTTTGAAAGATGATGATTTGAAAATTATGTCATTAACCCACACTTAATCTCATTTGTTTACTTTTTAGTAGCAAGATATAAGCCAAAAACAAATTCCTAAGTAACATAATATTAGATTTTTTTTTTTACACAAGCTTCTGCTTTCACTAATTGTTTATTAGAGTTGTCTTTGTTTAGGCTCCTACTGTTTGGAACACCTTTAAGTACTGTCCAGAGCTCTTTTACTCTTTGATTTTTCACTGGGCATTTCAATGCTTCTCCTCACTTAGTGCTGTCATTACATAACTTTAGGATTAGTTCTGTCTCCTTCTGAAGCAGATATAGGCTCTAAACTCTTGGTTTCTGCTTCTGTGTTTTTGTATTCCCAGATCCCAGATCTTTACTTTGGTCTATATTTCCTGCCTAGGGGTGAGTTTTTACCCAATTGCATCCCTGCATTAGAAAGCTCTTGCCTATAGCTACATGTATACACATGCCAACCACTTGCTTCCGAGCTTGTGCATAGAGTCTCATACCCATTTTGGTACTGTTGCCTGATGTCTGCTCTTCATGTTTCTTTTATTTCCTGCTAGATTTTCTACCTAGTTTTCCTCCCATGATTATAAACATGCTCCCTGTAGCTAAATGGTACATCCTGTGACAACCATGTTTTCCCCAGGGATTGCTTGCAGACTCTCATAGTCGGTTTATCACTTTCTATTTTCATTTTCTCATATTCTTTTACTTTTCTCGAATAATTTAAAAGTATGAACGGTCTTCTAGATAGACCCTGGGCTTACTTACTGTTTATTATGCTTCCTCCTCACATCACTTTTTAGATTCCGATAAGCCTTCTTTTTCTTCCTGTTCCTTGCCTATGGTTAGAGACATCTGTATTAGTCTTTCATTATGGCCATATTTTACATCTTAAGGAAAATGTTCTGAGGAAATATTCATCTAAGTAATTATTTTTCCTTTTCAAATATGTTGAAATTATTTTGCAGCTAAAATAATATCATTGTATAATAGATCTTTAATCAAAGATAATTTTGAAAAGTAGTGAAATGTTTCTCCTATGGTGTCTTAAAGGGAGTCTTGGGAATTCAGGGTTTTTCTATGAAATAAAAAGTGATGTCTAGTCTTAGAAACTAAGAGCAGTAGTTATGCTATCTTTGCTACCATCTCATTAATAACTTTTATAATTCTCTCATGTAAAGAGAGAAGGCATACTACTTCAATACGAAGACTTAATATAGAACTCAATAAATGAGTCAAACGCCCATTCTTTTTTATTAAGTTATTGTAGTAATAGAGTGGGGGCAAAGGAACAAGAGCAAGAGGGCAGCTTAGACCAGCAGCTAGTAGTCTGACAAATTATTTGTGTTTTGGGTGTAGAGGAAAACACCCATGAAACTATCTGATGCCCATGCTCTATTTTCTTCTCTTTGTAGTTTCGCTATGCTGGTTGGCTGGACAGGTTGTACATGCTGGTGGGAACCCTGGCTGCCATTATCCATGGAGTGGCGCTCCCACTTACGATGCTGGTCTTTGGAGACATGACAGATAGCTTTGCGAGTGTAGGAAACTTCCCGCAAAACAATACTAATACAAGTAAGTATTGTTTGTGGTACGAATTGTGCTTGGAATGTGCAAAGATCACTTATCTAGAGTAATTATTTGTGGGCCTTTAATAAGGATATACTTCAGTACTTAATGATCTATGTGGTGGGGGCTGTACATTCTATCTCACCCTTGTAGTGAACTTGAGAAGATGATACAAGCATTAGATTAACTACAGGACTTGCTAACAGAGACATGTAAAAATAGAGATGGGATCTCTGAAGTCAGAAATGTCCCAGGAAACTTCAGGAAAATTCAGGTCCTTGAATCATAAGCTGAGATGTTTAAGAGATGCTGTGGTAGATTTGACTCTTGGTGTAAGAGAAGAGTCTAGGATGATTCTAAGGTATTTGATATGAGAAACTAGAAGAACATAATTGTTCTCAAGATGAGAGAGATGGAAGCAACTGTAGATTTTAGCAGCAGTAAATACCAGCAATTGTGTTTTGTACATTGTTATAGTTCTTGGCCAAGAAAAGTGTAGAGATTTGTTAGAATTTGTGAGAAAAGATGAGATCCAGCATGCAGGTATTGATGCTTGCATAAACTAGGTGCAATAGTTCATCCTCAAAAACAGGAAGAGGTAAAGAATATGGAGCATCAGAGTCCAAAGGTAGATACATGAGAAAGCAGAGTGTGAGAAAGTTCTCATGACAGCAAATCCTTTCATTTGCTAGTGACTTGTTCCAATGGATACATAACCATGAATAGTACAAAAACCTGCATATATTATATTTTCATATGCATAAATATCCATGGTAAAGTTTAATTTATAAATTAATTACAGTAAGAGATTAATGACAACAATAATAGCATAAATATAGCAATACATTACCTCCATGCTATGTGAATGTGGTCTCTCTGTACTCTATCCACTTCCTCTTGTGATGACGTGAGATATTACAGTCTCATGGTTGACTGTAGGAAACTGAAACCACAAAAGGCCTAATCGTGGTGAAGAAGGTCTTGCAACACTTCAATTTTCTCATGATTTTGGAAGTAAGAAACTTGCTTCATAAGAAATGAGAGCAGAAAGTGAATAGACTATTGAAAGAATTTGTATGCTATACACTTGAACTAGGGAAAAACAGGTTAATAGCTCTATGCTTCAATATGAAGGATACCCGAGTCAAGCAGAGATTGAATTAAACTAAATGAAACTTCTCAAAGGCTTATAGCTCAGTTTCTACACAGATGGGAAAAATGTTAAGAAGGGATGAGGCTGTGGCTCAGTGGTAGGGTGTTCGCCTACCAAGCATGAAGGCCTAGGTTCAGTTCCTAGTACTAAACCCAAACGAAACACCTCGGAACTATATAGATACTTCTTGGCTTACAAAACCCTTCAACATTTAGAATTTTCTCTTCATTTGATGCCAGAGATTAAACCCAGGGTCTTGCATGTGAATTTTAAGTCTCTGGCACATGCAATGATTCATTTCCCTTGAAATAGTCATATAAATGTTAATATAAACATTTATGGAATCTTTAGTATTTGACATTGGTCATGGAAACTATTTCTTGTAGTCCCAAAGGACCCATAGCCTACCTGAGATAAGGCTACTTCAATTCTGTTAGTACAAATAATGATTACAAATAATATCAAATTTATTACAAATAATATCACCTTCGTGATATTCAAACAGCTTGTAAGAATATCCTGTGCCAACATGAACTGTCATATCTCCTTTGTAACATTCATTCATGGAAAGCCCTCAATGTTTTCTGAATTCTTTAGTTCCTTACACTCTATAATTTGCAGCAAGTTATGGAGTTGGCTATCTCATTGATTTGTAGTGGAAGAGTTTCATTTTTCAGGGATCTCTGGTATCTCGGCAGACTCAATGCATGCATTTATGTCATTCTAACCTTAGCCAGTGTTTTATGAAGTCTACATACAAGCAGTACTCCAGAGAGAGGTATTCATTCTGCTGTGCACAGAGTATGAAGGGACAGTGGTTGAACTCAACTGTCAATAAGAAATTATTCAAGTGTTGAAATTTGACCCAGTTTGGGAAGAGACAATCACATAACTTCTTGGAGTTAGAAGGACTGACTTCTGATGAGCAACAACAAACTAAACACATTACACTCATCAGTTTTTCTTTGCTGTGACACATACCTGACAGGAAGAATTTAAACAACAGAAGGAATTATCTGATTTATTTCTACCTACAGTTTTAAAGGTTTTATTCAAGTTTCATTGGATCAGTAGCTTTAGAGTTGAGGAAAAGTAGAAGTTATGGGTAGCAAGAGGACATGTGGTAGAATGTGCTAGATGGGTTTTCACCTCATAGTGATAGGCGGAGGGACACACATGTATGCACAGAGTGGAGGGAGGGAGAGAGGAAGGGAGGGAGGGAGTGAGAGAGAGAGAGAGAGAGACAGAGAGAAAGAGAGAGAGACAGAGAGACAGAGAGAGAGAGAGAGAGAGACAGAGAGACAGAGAGACAGAGAGACAGAGACACAGAGAGACAGAGAGAGAGACACAGAGAGACAGAGAGACAGAGAGACAGAGAGACAGAGAGAGAGACACAGAGAGAGAGAGAGACAGAGAGACAGAGAGACAGAGAGAGAGAGAGAGCCCAAGGCCAAGGTACTCCTCAAAGGTATGCTCCCAGTGATTTTGCTTTTAGGTTTTTTCAATTAGTCCCCATCCCTAAAAATCCCATCCTTTCCCCATAATGTCATTATATTGTGAATTGATCAATGGATCAATCTACAGCTCAGGTTAGGGCTATCTTTATCTATTCATTTCCACCAACAAAACACAAGACTTTTCAGGGAGACTTTATGTTATGTCTAAACCATACCATTCATATTTTGTCTAGTGGCCTTTCATCCAATTCTATTATGTCTTATATTGCTTTATTTCTTCATCACCCAGACATAAATTGTTCCGATCCCTTTAAGGGCACAAGTGGTCTCTTCTGACAGAGAACT
>NW_022196901.1:5359494-5369642 GCF_008632895.1 Mastomys coucha
AATACTTGGAAATCTGGAATCAGAATGTTGTTGTAGAGCTAAGGGGGACTTATAGATCATATATGTCTATGGCTTACTATGCCTTTTCAACCAGAAAACCCTCTAGGCAAGTGACATCTCTCATGAAAGCTCATCAGAAAAAAATATCTCAAAGAGAGCCCAAAGAGAAACCAGAGTCAAGGTCTCTGCTGCTGGCCCTACCCTTCCACTACCCTTTAAAACGCTGCGCCCCCTTTGAGAGCCCAGCTATAACCCGTGTCTGAAGTCTGCTTCATACACAGTTCTATCTTACTAACTCCTTGACATGTTCTCACTCCTACCTGGTTTTGTCCAGTTCTCCACATATTGTCACAGTGAGACAGAAACAGAAACCAGTTCACTTCCATCCCTATGGTTTCCCATAATGTGGAATAAGTTCAATTTGTATTCAGTGGCTCATGTAGTATGATCTGCTCTTTCCCACCTGTACATAAATCTCATTACTCATGGGCTCCTTTCTGTTCCTTGGGACCTTCCAGTCTCTTTCTTTCTTTTATATTACTATTATATTAAAGGGGATGGTTCAGCCTCTGCTTGTTTGTTTATGTCTGCTCTTCTCACCCCAAAGGCACCATACTATCACTACCGTGCTTACTTATTGGAAGTTCTTACTCTAAAATTATCTTGTTCATTGCTTGCTTTGCTTGCTCATTATGGCTCCTTGGGTAGGAAAAAAATGACATAAAGTATAAAAAGGAAGTTTGTGGAAAAACTTGGCCAGAGGTTTCAGCAGTATCACCCTATCTCATGAAATTTGGGACTTAAAGGCAGGAGAGTAACCCAGTGGGATTAGGAAGGGTGGCTCTCATTCTAGGTGGTACCCAGTACCTGGAAATGAGGCCATGTAGAAGGTGGCTTGAAAAATATTCTTAATTTATGTTTATAGGAAAGCATTTTCTCCCCAGAAACTGCCTTTGGAATAGTAGAATTGTCTCATTATATATATGTATGTGTAAATATATATATTTATATATATAATTGAAGTTGTTAAGTTACAAAGAAAGAAAAGAAAAATATTTTTACTATAACTTCAGCTTACTAGTAAGGAAAAATGACCAGTGTATCAGTGTATTCATGTACTTCCCCTACTTTTTAGTTTTCCTTTATAATTTTAAATTATTTATTTTATTTTTTGAGATTATAATATATCATTCCTCCCTTTCCTTTCTTCTCCCTAAACCCTCCAATAGACTCCTCCTTGTTCTCTTTCAATTCCATGACCTTTTTCATAAATTGTTACATATATGTATATATATTAATACATATCCATAAATACATAAGCTCATGTAACACATTTTTTACTTATAATTTTCCTAAGAGCTTAGTAATTGACATTTCCAAACATTCTGAGGTATCTTTTAAAAAATTTTATCTTTTTAATAAGAAATGTAAACATTATTTTTCCAGTTTTTAGAATCAACAACACTGTTTATAGTGCTCAAGTGACTCCTCCCCCCCGCAAATCAGGGCAAAACTAAGAATAGAGTCAAGGTTTTCCAGACACACACATTGTATTTCTGTTCCAAACACAACTCCTGAAGAGAGACAGTGTGCCAAGCATAAAGGGCATGCTGGTATGCACCCACATATGCCAGTGTTGGGCCTCTTTCCATCATGCCTGATAATGCTAACATGGCCTAAGCTATTAGACCATAGATACCCTCTCCTGTGTGTGGCTCTTTCATATTGCAAAGCTATTATTATTATGTCTTTTCTAGCCTTCTCCATTTTTTTCTTTTATTGGATTTTTTTTAATTTACATTTCAAATGTTATCCCCTTTCCAGGTCTCCCCTTCAGAAACCCCTTATCCCATCCCCCCTTCCCCTGCCTCTATGAGGGTGTTCCCTTACCCACCCGCCCACTCTTGCCTTCTCACCCTGGTATTCCCCTACACTGGGACATCTAACACCCTTAGGCCCAAGGGCCACTTCTTCCACTGATGTCCAACAAAGCCATCCTCTGTCACATATGCAGCCAGAGCCATGGGTCCATCCATGTGTACTCTGGTTGTTTGTCCATTCCACAGGAGCTTCGGAGGGTCTGGCTGGTTGACTCTGTTGCTGCCCTCATGGGGCTACAAACCCCCTCAGTTCCTTCAGTCCCTACTCCAATTCTTCCATGGGGATCACTAACAGCCCCCCCGCCCCAGGCCCAGCTCAGTCCAATGGTTGGCTGTGAGCATCTGCCTCTGTATTTGTCAAGCTATGGCAAAACCTCTCAGAAGACAGCCATACAGTGTCCAGGTTTGGTGGCTGTATATGGGATGTATTCCCAGGTGGGGCAGACTCTGAAAGGCTTTCTTTCACACTCTGCTCCACACTTTGTTGCCATATTTCCTCCTGTGAGTATTTTGTTCCCACCCTGGGTTATTTTTAATGTTTAAAGTTAGTGCACAGTGGGAGGCACAGTTCCACTGTGGCCTTTTCTTTTCTTTTCTTTTTTTCTTGGAAATTTTCTTTATTTACATTTCAAATGTTTTCCCCTTTCCAGGTCTCCCCTTCAGAAACTCCCTATCCCACCCCCCCTGCCCTTATGAGAGTGCTCCCCCACCCACCCAGTCCCATCCTCCTGCCCTGGCATTCCCCTACACTGGGGCATCAAACACCCTCAGGCCTGAGGGTCTTTCCTCCCATTGATATCCAACAAAGCCATCTTCTGCCACATATGTGGCCTGCTCCATGGGTGCATCCATGTATACTCTTTGGTTGGTGGTCCAGTCCCCAAGAGCTCTGGGGGTCTGGCCTGTTGACACTGTTGCTCCCTCCATGGGGCTAAAAACCCCCTCAATTCCTCCAGTCCCTTCTCTCCCTCCAACTCCTCCATAAGAGACACCTCCCCGCCACCCCGCTCAGTCCAATAGGTGGCTGTGAGCATCCTCCTCTGTATTTGTCAAGCTCTGGCAGAGCCTCTCAGAAGACAGCCATATCAGCCATATCAGGCTTCTATTTGGATAAAATTGTACTATGTGATCCCTAAAGAACATGGGGTGTAATTTAGTCATGCTATGTGTACAGTGAAGTTCCTGTAGAATCAAGAAAGTAACTTGATTCTACAAAAGGCCATCATCCCTCAACACCTAGAATGGTAGACTATTTTCATTTTTAGTCTTACGTGACACTTAACATTGCAAGTAGAAGAATGCTTGGATGGATTATTTTTGATAATTTATCTAGCATGGGAGATGGCTTTATATTATTCATTCATCTTCAGAACAGGCTGGGTTAAAGCAGACACAGCTAGCTCAACGCGGAAGTACAAAGAGAAAAACGTAGTCCAGTTTTTCTCAGTTTGCAGCTAGGTGAATGAAAGGAGACAGAATCAGGGACGCTTCTGTTCTATACTGACTTAGCTATTTTACTAGTGTGTCAATCAATTATTATGAAATTCTGTGACAAGGTGGGCTACCATGCTAAGGCAAAGCAATCTGGTGAGCAGGTCATTTTTTTCGTTCTTCTTTGTTTGTTTGTTTGTTTTGGCTTATTTGTTAAATAGAGTGTTTTCTGGGGAAAAAGTTACTAAAGATATCCAGGTAAAGGAAGAAAATGAAAAAACAAAAAACTGCTGAAGAAAAAGTTGGTAGAATACTCAGAGAACAGCAAATTCCTTGGTGTGCTCAGAAGTGGGGTTCTTTGGAATTAGAGAGAGATGTAGAATGTAGGGATGATGAAATGTTGTGAGTTGATGCTAGAAATTTGTGTGGTGAATGCGGTATTTCAGAACCCAAGTGTGCCAAAAATAACTTTTATTTTATACAACGTAATTTAAACAGAGTCCCTCATTGGCAACTGTTTAAGGCAACACAAATGTTTTAGTGAAGCTCAACTAAAACAACTGGTTTTTCTGAGAGACCCAGCTTATCTGTGCTTTCGAGACTCGTGTTGGGGATTGAACCCAGGCTTTGCACATGGGCAAGCTCCACTGCTGAAGTACACTCTAGCCCCACAACATAACTACAGATGAGTAAAGGCCAAATGATGTTTAGCACCATCTAAAACAGAATTGACTCAAGCCTATTGTTCCCCTCTCTTTGGAGCACTGGAGGTATTCAGCTCCCTCTGAATTTCTTCAGGTTTAAGGAGGATCTTGGTGCTGTCCCATGGGTGCCTTCTCAATGTATTATGCATGCAATCATTCCTTTTCTGAGCTCTCACTCTGGAGTCTGCATAGCTGGCTTCTCTTTCCTGGACCATTCAGTGTCTATACTTTCACCAATTATCAACAGCATCTCTTCTTTAAGGCATTAAGAAAATATTTTTCAGTCATAAAAAGTGGAACTTTGTCTTATGAATTTAAATGGTATTTGGCTTTGGTCATTTTCCTCCCCAGACCTTAAAGAGTTTGGATATACAAAAGCCAACAAGAAATCTATGTGCATCCTGTTATTTGTTTGTTACTACAGCTGCTTTCTGCTAGAACAGTGATAGTGTAGTTCCATAGCTACTAGAATGAGAAGAAAGAGATGGGGTTAAAAAAAAATTAGAAGATCATGGATAAAACTTCAAAAAGACCCTTCTGTTGTGCATAGTGCCTACTATGGAAAGATTACAAAGGGATAAATATAATTATATGTCACAGATTTTAACCTTTTTGTAGCGTGAACTATCACTTAAGATTGTAAGTGAAATAGAACGATTATATTGTCATTTCCAAAGGTGAGATGTGACAACAGCATGAATGAGATGCTTTGAATGGAACAATCAGTTAGGATGATTTATTACAGGATAAGATGTTGAGAAAAGTGCAGCTGAGATCACATGCTCAAGAACTGTACAGGATAAAGACAGTCAAAAATCCCTACAGGGATACCAGAGGGGCTCATGAAGCCCCACGCCTACCCAAAGGAATGGTATATAATTGACAGCTTATGGGTAAGAAGACTCTATGCCCATTAGGAATGCAAGCCACAAGAGGCTACCTATACTCTAGTAGATGGCCCAACACCCATGGTCATACAGGAGGCGCAAAGTGACTCAGTGGGTTTTAAAAAGAACACATGAAGTTAGAAGAAGATAGTGCTAGGAGGAATAGAGAAGAAATTAGAGAGGATAAAACGGGACACATTTAGTAAAAATACATTATGTCCATGTGTGAAATTACCAGATAATAAAACATTAAAAAATATGTTGGGGACCTAGAGCCTTACTCATGAGATAAGACGGGTTGGAACATCTCCAGATAGGATTTTGGAGAAACCGAGCTGTAGAAGAGGATACATGCACTCTGGCAAGGTTCCTGGAATTCTAGGAAACATTGGTATATAGGAAAGAGGGACAGCACAGAGAAGCTGTGAAAGAGAGCTGAGGTAGAAGAATAAGACTGGTGAGAAACCAGGAGGGTGAGGTTCTAGCAGCCAGAAGATAGGACGGTTATCAAGGGTCTGGGTACTTTATTAAAAGCCAAGTTAAGTTTAGTTTTGGCATCCTAGCTAAGTTAATGACTGATAGAACCATTATAACCTGAGAATTCCTGGCTTTTCTCACCTCCAAATAAGATCAACTTTAGACACTATTCAAAAGATCTTCATTGTTGCTATTGCTTTGGCCAATAGTCCTTGACACTAGATATGTGGGGCAATTGTAGACGTGAACAGGAGCCCATTTTGACCTTGAACTTTTATTCTTTTCAAACTGTAAAAAATAATTACCCAAGACTCAGAAACTACAATAGCCAAAGAGCATTTGTGCAAGTTCTTTTGATAAGATGAAAAATAATAACACAGACTGCACATCTCAAAAACTGTCCCAGAGTCTAACAGTTTTTGAACATCAGTACACATTTTGGATTTAAGACTTTTAGATTAGCGGTGTTATTTTAGTAACATACATGGAATTATTCCAGACTGAGAAATTCTGAAGTCAGAAATACTTCTGGTCCCTAGCATTTTTATATAAGGAATATTCAGATGTGGAATATTCAAGCTGGAATTGCATTGAGTAGAGGGGGGGATATATTTTTTAGACTAGGAGAATTTTGTGTTGAATTGGCAGTAATAGACCTTTGTGATAGAAAACTATAAACATTTCCTGGTTAGGTAAAGTAGATAAAAAAAATCCACAATAAGAGTTTTTTTTCCAAGCTTGATTTTTGTGAAAAATCCTCACTGAGTGATTTAATATCTTGTTTTATCTTTGAAAAATTAGAACGGGAAATTCTTAACTTAAACTTGAGCCTTGCAGACAGACAGCTGTTTTTCACAGGAGAAGCAGTCCTGACTCAGCTTGACCCTGCTGGCTCCTCATCTCTGAGTGGCTCCTTTATCCTCTGTCAGATCCTTTTAGTTTTCCCCAAGTGTTTAAGCTCGGTCTGCTATTTCCTCTCTATGTGATGTCTTGTTATAGGTAGGAAGAGATGACTTTTTCTCTACCAAATTTAACTGTGGTCTTTAGCATATGATTCCTTTGTATTTATATCTGAACTCCCCCAGCCCCTCACAAAGAACTGGCCAGGCACAAACACTTACTAGACATCTTCAGTCAAATGTACAGCTGCTACAAAATACAGTGTCCAACACTGAACTAGTAATCTTCCTTAATTTTTCCAGACCAGTTCTTTCAGGTTTCCTGTTTGAAACTCACACTTTCAGGTGGTTGGGCTTATGGTCTTATCAATTTTATTTTTACTCTCTACTTATATCCCCTCTGTTGGAAGGTCCTAGAGCCTCTTCTGCTTTAAGCCTTGTGCTTTCCCCACTTCCTCTTCCTAGTCAGACATACTTTCCCTAAATTCTTATAGAAGCTGAAGCCTCTTAAATTTTATTCTTAAAATTATGCATTGCTGAATGTTCAAGCTTCCTGGGTCACACTTCTGATTATATCTACTTTATTTCGCTACAACTGAATGTCTGCTAGTCTGTCTTTATATTCCACAGCTACCTAACTCAGACTACATTTTCAACCATGTATCCCCTTCCTATGTGCACATCACACACTTTCTTACCCCATCAAAATTGGGACACTCCTTCATATGTTCTACAGACTTTCAGGATATTCTGCTTAGTTTGCCAACAGCGGTCATATTTATTTTCACATCTGTCAAATCAGATTCATCTTCATTAGTCTTTCACATACTGTAACCTTTTTCAGTGATTTTAAGGTTTAAAGTGTTCCTTTACTGTCTTAATTGTGCTATTTTCTCCTATAAAATATTTATCATAAATATCTACATATTATACTACAGTGTATGCATCGTTGCTTATAACAGTAATAACTGTATACAATGAAAATCTCAACTGACATTGAGATTCAATTTTTAAAGAAACTAAGTGTACACGTATATTTAAGACTTGAAAATAACACACATAAAAATATTCAGTAGTCATTAGGTTCCCGAATCTGGACCATGGCCTTGGTTGACCAGTCCTGGGGTGTATGCTCAATAAACTATTGCTGTATGACTGAAAAAAAAATTGAGTAGCAATAATTTGTGCTTATAGGGGTAGTAAAGTTATGAAAGAGTTTTAAACATATTGAGTTCAAAGTCAGTATTTCTTAGTATTGGATGATGCTTGTCAATGTTATATATTACACTTTAATTTATATTATATCTAACAAAATTACATGCTGTAACTTCTAAATAAAAATTAAAGTGTTGGAATGTGGGCTACGATATAGCAGAGTAGGTAGAGTGGTTCCTAGCATGCATGAGGCCCTGGGTTTGTATATTACATTCAATTCCCCAGCACCACATAGAGATTGAGTATAGAGGTCCCCTCCTGCAGTCCCAGTACACAGAGGCAGAGGCAGAAGGGTCAGAAGTAGAAAAGAGTTTGAGAACCAAGATTATATGAGATCCAGTCTTAAATGAACAAACACACAGAGAACTGCTTTGTTAGTTTTTTAGTATATACCCGAGAGTCAAGGATGCAGTAATATTCATCACTGAATTTAGGCTGTATGTAGTCACACACAGTCAACAGGGTAGTACTTGGACAGATGACAAATGCTTTTACACAAATGGAGCTGAGTCCATTAACTCTCTTTTTTCATAATAAAACAAGTTTCATCAATTTTGCACTTAGTTTTAATGGAAACCCAAGAAGCATAAAAGGTTTATTTTTGTTTTGTGTTGTTCTAGGTGACATCAATAATACAAGTGACTTCAATTATACAGACATATATGCCAAACTGGAAGACGACATGACCACGTAATTACATATTGTCCTTGCTATTATCTTATTATCATTTCTGCATTGATCTAATTATAGTAATATAGTTATAGTTTATATTATAATAATAAAATTGGAAGGCTTCAGACTATCATTAGTTTTCAAGAAACATACATTATAGTTTCTCAAAAGTATTTATATCATTAACTATATTAAGGTTAACCCTCAATTAAACTTATGTATGCAGTTGAAAAGATAGCATATCATAGACACAGACATTAGAGGAACTGAAAGTAGCCCCTTAGATATATTTGAATTCACAATAGTTATTTTCAATGGTTTCCTACTGAGTAGTTTGCTTCCTGGCTATTTCTAGTCATGACAATGCTAAGATAAGCCAACAGAAATTCACTGAATTTCACATCTACTTCTAAACACAAAATACAATATCCTAGGCGAAATGTAGTCACTCTGGCCTTCAGTCACATGGACAGACTTTTGATTTTGTTAATGATTTATACATATTGACAGTTTGTGCAACAGCTGTGCAATAGATGTCCAAAGGTATGTGCTGGAGAATCAGATGATAATGATTCTGTATTTTACTATGATTTCTCTGATAGTTTTAAAGAAAGTTGAGATACAACAACATTTTGAAACATGAAAATGAAATACTTATAAATATTACTGTGAGGAGGCATATTTTTAATACAGGAGAAACTACTATCTTAAATGGCTAAAATGTATTACGTTAAAATACACTGGTATTTTACCACACATAAGCTTTACTTGTTAAATGAGATTTCCTTTGAACTCTTTCTTGCACTATCACTTGTACAATAATTAATTTTACAGTTATATGTTAATTAAAGTATAATGTTAGAATTACATCTTCCTTAATATGTATAGTTTATAGCAAGTAGCTTGAAGGATGGTTTGCTCAGCAACATTCTTATAGGTTGCTCTTGGAAATGTAAAAGGCTGGCCATGTGTTTTATGTCTATTTTTTAATCTAGCACTTGGTATGAGCATTTTATTCAAAGAGAGCAAGTAAATGAACATTTAAAATATACCAAATCTTATCCTTCAGTTTACTTTGCCTTGAAAGAGTGTATTTCAGTGATAGAGCATTTCCCTAGCATGGATGAGACCCTAGGTTCCATCCTGTGCACCAGAAAGATCAATAACAAGAAGTAGGGTTTCTATTTAATGTACACATGGACTGCTTAGTGAAGCCATAGGACTTTTAGCTATAGAGGCACAGCAAGGAAACACTTTCTCAACTTTTCTAAAAGGTGTAGTTAAATGTTTAAACTTGGAGGAAAACTGACTTATTGAACATTTTCGGTTAGCTCTCCATAGCCAGTTGGGTAAATGCCATGGAATCATCAGTTTTCAGTTGTCATTCATCTTCCAAGCTCTGCTAAACTAATATCAAAAGAGCAGGGAACCATCTCCACTTCTTGGTTATATTTTCTAACAAGTTCCATCATGTCTTTCCCTCCTCCAAGGTGCATAGACCACCCTTAAGGCTTCATCAACGATGCTGACATAACAAAAGTAGAGAAGACTACAACTACAACCTTACCTGATGTGCTAGCACACTAGCGGTCTTTCAAAATCACTGACACTCTCTGAGTAATTATTATGGACTAAGCACTGGCCTGAGTATATTTCAGACATATTGAATACTCTTATCTCCATAATACACAACTGAAGTTCAGGTTATTAAACATCCTTAACTACAAGGTAGTTAGGGGAAGAGCTGGGATTCGCCTCAAATCCATTCTTCAATATTGCCACAGACATAGGTGGATGCTAATCATTACAGCTCCTTCCAACCACTTCTTGTTTCTTAAGGATGGGGGATACCCAGAAAACTAAAGAAATAAAACTAAGTTGTGTTTAGAGGGAGGAACTGGTTTGAAGCCAGCCTTACAGTGCTCTTGTTTTTCAGGTATGCCTACTATTACACCGGGATTGGTGCTGGTGTGCTCATAGTTG